>NC_029786.2:59554689-59556387 GCF_000816755.2 Arachis ipaensis
GTGCATACCCAGCTGAAAGATATGGTGGACAACCTGGTAACTACCAACAAGCCCCACCCCGTGCATGTAAACCATCCTTTCAATATAACCTCGAACCACCACACTCACAAGCTCCTCTTCACCATTCGCCACCATATGATCCTTCCTTACCCCGGTGCCAATCTAATCGTTCCCAGTCACCACCACTTTTCTTTGTGTCATGTCCAAGTCCAGCAACCCGAGAAGCAGAGGTTCGCTTAACGGAAACAATAAATAAATTTCAAACAACCATTCAACAACTGGAGCAAGCGATAATTCAATGGGTTTCTAGGCGCTCAAATACACAAGGATCAGCCACAGCCCCATGTGAACAGTCTAACGAAGAGCGTAGCATGAAGGAGATACCAGAAACTCCAGTGGACAAGATAGAGAATGAATTCGTACTAGAACAAGTAGAAGAAGCTGTCATCGCTCAAGAAGAAGAGTTGGTTGAAGATCTAGGACATGCTGAACCTCCATGGGAATCCAGAATTGAGGAACACGCCGTCAAGGAGACTACAGTTGATGCTAAGGAGGATATTTCTCCAAGGCAAGTTGTTTATGAAGAATCAGATGGAATAATCCAAGAAACAAATTCCCTCGATAGTGATAGTCACAAGTCTAGCTCTCTTAGTGATGAACTTGCATCCGCAAGTGAATTCTCTGAGATCGAAGAATCTTCCCCAAGTGAATATGAAGATGATGCAGAGGTAGATTTCTCTCAACCTCCAATCTATGACTCAAGTGATGAGGAAGACACAGAAGACTTTGACCAGGACACAGATACAATTGAAGATCTTTGCAAAGAAGTGGAGAAATTCACAGAAGAGCACAAAGAAATGGAACTTGCAGAACCACCAAAAACACCTATCCCAAGGCCATTACCACCTAATACAAGCTTCAAGTGGGTACAATCCTTAACTTATAACTTTACTTATTCACTTGAATATGGTTTGCTTGAAACAGATGGCCAGCTTAGAGCTCTCTGCGGTTTTAAGAGTAAGAGGGAAATGGCTCGTACTCAGAGCTGGTGCACAAGTTTCAATAAGGTTCCACGCTTCACCTCGAAGTACACGGATTAGTATCATGCTCAATTGCATGGATCACGAAAAACGTTTGGTCACCAAGGTAAGATTCTACTTTTTAAACCGCCCGAATGGAAACATGTAGATCAAGACGGAGGCGGATTTAAAAGCAAGGCTTGGAATCCTGGATCCTATCCTGACATTCGTCGTCCCGGGAGCCTGAAAATCTGTTTGGAGCTGCTCAGAAGCTTTGCATGCTTGGTTTGGGACCCCAGAGGCTATTGGCATTTCAAGCACTGGTGGAGATTTTTAGACGAATTTAAACATAAGCCGCCATAACAGGATACTCCTCCAATGTCCAACTTAAGGACTTTAACTAAAAGTGCTAGGTGGGAGACAACCCACCATGGTATGGTCGCTTCGTTTTCAATTTATTTCTTGTTAATTGCTTTTATTTTTCCTTTTTCATTTTAATTTATTAAACCTGGAATCATGCATAGCATTCATGTTAATCATTGCATTCTGCATTTTTCATGCATATATATAAAAAAAAAAGGGTGCACGACGCGACCGCATGCCCCATGCGATCGCGTCATATTGCGAGAAACACCACCCACGCGACCGCATGACCCACGCGGCCGCGTGATATATATAT
>NC_029786.2:59556415-59556782 GCF_000816755.2 Arachis ipaensis
CACTTACCCAATACCAATCCCACGCGACCGCGTGAGCGACGCGATCGCGTCGCATGGATTGCACATCACCCCAAAAGGAGACAGAGAGTTGCGCTAAAACGGCGCTGGAGTCGTGCGCTTAGCACGAATTCCAGCGACGCGATCGCGCGACCCACGCGATCGCGTCACCCCTCTTTCCCCCTCTCATGCGATCGCGCGTCCCACGCGATCGCGTCACTCCCATTTTCACCCCAACTACGCGACCGCGTGCCCCACGCGGCCGCGTGGATTCAAAAATATAACCCTATCAGTCGCGCAGCCCCCCACCCTCAACCTTCTTCTCCCTCTCTGCTTCTTCTTCCTCCGGCCACCACCCACCACCACCCAG
>NC_029786.2:59556860-59560617 GCF_000816755.2 Arachis ipaensis
CACCCTCCGCCACCCACAAGCAACCCCCCTCCCTTCCTCTATCAATTACCCTAAACCCTATCCCCATTACCCCCTTCTCCACTGCCCCCTCAGCCGCCACCGCGCTGCCGTGCCCCTCCACCGCGCCAGACACCACCGCCGCCATCACCCAACCGTTCTGCTTCTTTCGCTTTCCAGGTTCCGCAACACGCACTCCCTTTTATCCGTTCGTCATTTTTCTGTATTTTTTTCCGTTTTTGTTCATACTTAGGATAGATAGATATGCATGCTGTAGTGGATTTTTAGGTTGTTAGGTAGCTTAGGCTGTGGTTAATGGATCTAGGTCTGTTTACTTGCACTGTTCCTATTTCTGTTTTATCATAACTGCAATTCTGCTGTTCCTGTGACCTCGTTCATATGCTGTGATTTCTTACATTTGCTGCTTGTTACTCTGAATTTTCCTGTTTCTATTAATTATAGGTAACTACAGCATGTTTTTAATTCATATGCACTGCTATGATTGCTGTTTATTTTCCGGGACAATCCAATTTTAGCCGAAATGCTGCCCAAATTTTTTGTAAATTATTTTCATTCATGTTTTGGTTTGGCATTTATGAACTCTGTTTTACTCTGCTTTGTCCAAACCGTTTCATGAATGCTATGGCAGACTTTCTTATCCTCTTTGGTTTCCTGGTTCATAAACTGCATTTGTGATTCACTGATTCCAATTTTTGCTTTTTTTTATTTCTATTCGAATCAGCATCACCCTGTTTTCCTTGTTCGATTATGAGTACTTCTATTCTTACCTGTGAATCCTTGTTATATGGAATTTTTCTCTATGCCACTTACTTTAACCCGCACTTTACTAACTGACTAATTTTAATTTACTAATTTCTTCTTCAAATTCTAACCATACTAACCCTTTTGATCTCTTTTCTGTTTATTTTCACTTTCCTCTAACTTTCTAACCATGGCATATTGATTATTTTTCCATTTAACATAAATTCAATCACATTTCATATACTCATTTTCCTTATTTTATTTCTCCTTTGCCGCTTTGAGTTTCCTTTGTTTAATTGCCTATTTGCTTTACTATTTTTATCCATATCCTGGTTTTCTGTTTTTCAGGATGTCTGCCTCACAAAGGAAAGGAAAAGGCAAGGCTACTGGCAAGCGCAAGCGAGGAGATTCCTCCCAGTCTATCATTGCCCTCATGCACGATTCCTCATGGCGGGAGAAGAACTTCACACAGCAGGAAAAAGCTGACCAGCTGCTCCCTGCAAATGACCCTATAAAATTTGCAAACTGGTACTGTGAGCTGAAGTACCCGGCTTTTGCAAACTCCAGAAATCTATACCTGGAGCGAACTCTGAAGATTCCAGATGCACTCCAGCAATACACCACTGAGCAAATCAAGCAAAGAGGCTGGTTCTTTCTGGAGAGAACACTGACAGAGGTCAACGCATCTTGGATCCGGAAATTCTACTGCAACTACTACCTCACCACCCTAGATGCCGTAAACCTGAGAGGAAAACAAATTCTGGTCACTGAAGAGGCCTTAGAGGACATTCTCCAGCTCCCAGCCAAGTTCGATCAGCCTGATGGTTATTCGAAGGCTGAGGAGGACATGCGCCAGATGCAGTTTGATTGGGATGCTGTGAAGGCACGGATAGCTCTAGACCCGACTGTTCCTTGGGAGATGGGTCAGGACACCACCATGCCTAGAGGGATCAAGAGGGTGTACTTAAATGATGAGGCTCGGTTATGGCACCAGATCTTGAGTAATTATGTGATGCCGAGTACTCACGAGACGGAGATCCCAGCTGCTATGATCACCCTCCTTTGGTGTGTGCTGGAGGGTAAGGACCTTTATCTGCCACGTTTCATTCGGCACTATATGGCCAGGGTCCACGTCCGAGGCACCCTCCCTTTTCCGTATCTAGTTACACAGCTTGGCCATCGAGCTGACGTGCCATGGGAGGTTGCCGATGAGAGACCACCTGCGGCGGATTGAAGAAAGATCATTCCGCACAGCCAGAACTTCGTAGCTTTGGGCCACAGACCACCACCCTTCACTGTGACTGATGAGACAGCCCCACCATCTGCTGGACCCTCTTCCTCCACTGCTGCACCACCTACCCCTGCTACCACCACTGCACCTCCACCTGCCACAGAGCCCGTCTATCATCTGGTGCACCGCTTGTTTCGACAACTTGACCAGATGGAGCGTCGCAACAAACGACGCTATGAGCACCTAAAGCTGATGATACGATCCGGTGACATTCCCTCCGAGCCTGACACACCATCCGAGGCATCTGAGGAGGAGACGGATGCGCCTGAGGCAGAGACCCATCCCCAGGGAGAAGCAGCGCCGGCCGTACCACATGCAGCGGTCCCACATCAGATTGAGGCTGCGGATCTTGAGATCCCGATCCAGTCAGCCCCGCCTCTACAGCAGCCAGACTCCCAGCCCACCACCATTGAGACTCCAGCTACCATCCCTACCAGTGATGACACCCCTTCACACCCGGCTTGATTGAGCATTGGGGACGATGCTTCCTTTTAAGTGTGGGGAGGTCGCTATCTCTGGCGTTTATTTTGGTGAACCACTACATACTTTTTCTTTTATTTTGGATATTTTTCTGTATTTTTTCTTTTTACTGTTATTTTCTGAGTACTTATACATTGCTTTTATGTATTTTTACTCTATTTTTGCATATTGCATCTTTAGTTCATATTTTTAGTTATTTAGTTTAGTTTGCAATTCTGATTTATTAGTGGATTAATTAGTATAGTTTATCCTTTTTAGCATAAGATAGTATAGTTTAAATTGAAAAATATAAAAAGGAAGTAAGCTAGAAAATTGAACATATCAGATTTAAATCCATAAACCTTGTATATAGCATTACATGATGTAGTTAAGCTGACAACATTTCATCAAGGAGGAGCATTAAAACTTTAAAAGCTACCCTAAATAATTTTTTTATGAGAATAATGAGAATTTTTAACTAAACCTGCATAACATATATGAATGATATATGATGCTTGAGTTAGAGAACACACAGCCTGTGAGTCTTGAGCTTAATTGTATGGTTGCATTCAAACCATAACTTCATTCCTGTGTGTTTCGCTTCTTTTTATTCTGATGTTCTTTACTTTGCTTTAATCTATATGTCCAATTATAGAATATAGAATAGATACATACCAAAAGAATGATTGAGGCTATCATTTGATTTTAGCTCACTTACCCCAGAATAACCTACCTTTCACATCACCCTTGTCAGCCCCCTTGAGCCTTTAAAATCCCTTTTATTCTATTTAGCCACACTACTAGCCTTAAGCAGAAAAACAAAATAAAATCCCAAGTTGAATCCTTGATTAGCTTAAGATAGAAAATTATGAATAGATTAGAACATGGGAAACCTATTGGGAACATGGATGATAGAAACAAAAGGGTAGAGAAGTTAAAAGAAATAAAATAAATTTGGGAAGCATGCTCATGAGAAAATCAAAATGATTTAATTGCCATGTGCCTTGAAAAAAATTTTTTTTTTCAGCATTTAATAAAAGGGGATACAAAAGAAATTCCCCAATGCAAAATAAAAGCAATGCACATGGAATAAAAAAAAATAAAAAAGTGAAACATGAGCATGTAACAATAAGTGGGATAATATGGGAAAATAGGTAAAGAGATTTTGTTTTACTAAATATGTATGTTAAGGTGAGATCTTAGTCTAATTAAGGATTCACTTATTAGCTCACTTGACCCTATACATAA
>NC_029786.2:59560777-59605627 GCF_000816755.2 Arachis ipaensis
TTAGAGTTGCATGATGCATCATTCATTTAGGTAGTTGCATTTAAATTAGGTTGCATTGCATGACATTCCATCACTTTAACCTTAATTATTTACCTTGGGTTTAGCATGAGGACATGCTAGTGTTTAAGTGTGGGGAGGTTGATAAACCCATATTTCATGAGTTTTTTTGTGCTTAATTTGAGTGATTTATTTAATCATCCACCTACTTATTCATATTAACTGCATGGTTTTACTTTCCCTTCCTTATTATGTCATATTGTGAAAAACATGTTTTTCTAAGCTTTAAAAATTAATTATTTTAATTACCTTTATTTCCATTCGATGCCGTGATTAGTGTGTTGAGTAGTTTCAGATTTTGTAAGGCAGAATGACTTAAAGGATGGAAAAGAAAACATACAAAAATGGAAGGAGAAAGCAAAACGGAGCTTTGAAGGAAACTGGTATTCACGCGATCGCATGGACGACGTGATCGCGTGCTAGAAGCGAAGATGCAGCGACGCGGCCGCATGACTGACGCGACCGCGCGACATAAGCAGAACGCATACGACGCGGACGCGTGACTGACGCGACCGCGTGGCAAGAAAAAGCTCCGAATGACGCGACCGCGCGACAGAGGCCACGTATCAGAATTTACAGAATACGCCCCCAGCGATTTCTGAAGCCCTTTTTGGCCCTGATCCAAGTACAGACAGCATAGACCAGAGGTTATAAAGTATGGGAATGAACCCATTCAAAGGAGAGCTCGCATATTTTATTTTTCAATGATTTAGATTTAGTTGAGAGGGAGATCTTCTCCTCTCTCTCTTTTAGGATTAGGATTTAAGATTTCTTCTTGCTTTAAGAGTGACTCTCAATCCAGGCTTTACGTTTCTTTGTTTTAGCTTCCTTTTACTTTTATTTATTCCAGCACTTGAATTGATCAGTGAATTTATGAATTTTTTCCATGTTATAGATTGTTATTTGAATTAATGATAATTGAGGTATTTTCAGTTTATGATTGTTCTCTTTGATTTAAGTTACCATTGCTTCCCATCTAAGGACATTTTTATTATTCCAACAATTTTACTTTTTTCCCTTTTGGTCCTAGTTAAGAATTCAGTAACTCAACAGTTATTAAACTCATTGATAATCGTTATCTTGCTAATTGAGCTGAACTTAAGTAATCCCAACCTTTTCTTAGGAAATAAATAGGATTCAAAGGTCAATTTAATTAGTCCCTTGACTTCCCTTTGCCCTAGTAAAGTTTGACCAAGTGGAGTTTAAATTCAACTTTCATTATAGTTGAGAGAGATAACTACGTTGGACCTCCAACTTCTCTTACCTTGCCAAAAGTCTGCTTTACAGTATTTATTTATTTTAATTGCCATTTACTTTACTTGTCATTTAAATTACTTGCTTCTCATCTTTTAAACCCCGCTTACAACCTTTATAGCTAATAATAAGAACATACTTCATCGCAGTTCCTTGAGAAGACGACCCGAGGTTTGAATACTCGGTTAACAATTTCTAAAGGCGTTTGTTACTTGTGACACCCAAAACGTTTGTACGAAGGGATTTTTGTCGGTTTAGAGACTATATCTACAACACGACTGTTTTTATGACATTCTTTACTGGCAAAAATCCTAACGTCACGGGCCCTTCGAAGTTATTTTAGTAATCCTCTTTTTTGGACCTTGTTCAGGTCTCTTTCAGGGATTACTTTTTATAACTTTATGTTCTGGGCCGACTTCATCATGTCAGGCTCTTAAAAGTTATTTTAGTAATCCTCTTTTTTGGACCTTGTTCAGGTCTCTTTCAGGGATTACTTTTTATAATTTTATGTTATGGGCCGACTTCATCATGTCGGGCCCTTCGAAGTTATTTTAGTAATCCTCTTTTTTGGACCTTGTTCAGGTCTCCTTCAGGGATTACTTTTATAACTTTATGTTCTGGGCCGACTTCATCATGTTGGGCCCTTCAAAGTTATTTTAGTAATCCTCTTTTTTGGACCTTGTTCAGGTCTCTTTCAGGGATTACTTTTTATAACTTTATGTTCTGGGCCGACTTCATCATGTCAGGCCCTTCGAAGTTATTTTAGTAATCCTCTTTTTTGGACCTTGTTCAGGTCTCTTTCAGGGATTACTTTTTATAACTTTATGTTCTGGGCCGACTTCATTATGTCGGGCCCTTCGAAGTTATTTTAGTAATCTTCTTTTTTGGACCTTGTTTAGGTCTCTTTCAGGGATTACTTTTATAACTTTATGTTCTGGGCCGACTTCATCATGTCAAGCCCTTCGAAGTTATTTTAGTAATCCTCTTTTATAGGGCTACCCAGACCTCTTTCCAAAGATTTACTTTTTATAACTTTGGTTATTGTGTTCGACTAGTCCGACTTCTTTTCGTCGGCCGGTCTTTTAAGTTATTTTTTAGCAATTCATTTATTTAAGACCTCGTCAGGTTTTTTCTATGGATCACTTTCGATAACTTCTTGCATTATTCTGTTTTCATCTTTGCCAATTTTGTAGAAATTGGGTTTAATTCCCATTTGGTTGACCTTTTGATGAATTTGATTTTCATCTTTGTTGGTCTTTATCGCGATTGTGCAATGAATTTGATTTTCATTTTCTGCCGATCTGTAGCTTTATAATCGGGTGATGAATTTTTAGCATTTTAGATTAATGCATCTTGAGAATTTGTAGAAGATCTAAACAATTTTATTCAAAAGAAAATGCAGATATATACATGTGGGAGTTTTATCCCTCTAAGTCGGGCAATTTGTAGGTCTTGGCTTGGCACCTCATTAAAAAACCTTTTCAGGAAAAGGAGTGCGCCTTATCCTAAGATCCTTTATTACCCCTAACTATAGTACCTTCTTAGGTTGCAGGCGTGCCATGACCTAGGAAGCTATCGCCCTTCGAGTTCGGACAGTCTGTAGTAGCCCTTTCCAAGTACTTCTATGACTCGGTAGGGTCCTTTCCAATTTGCTGCCAGCTTTCCTTCTCCAGGTCGAGTTGTTTCGATATCATTTTGGATTAGGATGAGGTCGTTCTCTGCAAAACTTCGCGGCATTACCTTTTGATTGTATCTCAAAGCCATTCGATGTTTCAATGCCTCTTCCCTGATCCAAGCTCTTTCTCAGATTTTTGGAAGTTGGTCGAGTTCTTCCCTTTGAAGTTGGGAGTTGGCTTCTTCATTATAGTGGATCACTCTGGGCGACCCTTCTTCAATCTCCACTGGGATCATTGCCTCCGTTCCATAAGCTAATCGGAAGGGTGATTCCTTTGTGGTGGAATGTGGCATTGTTCGGTATGCCCATAGGACTTGTGGGAGCTCTTCAGCCCAAGCTCCCTTTATGTCTTGTAATCTCCGTTTTAGCCCAGCCAATATGACTTTGTTGGCAGCTTCGGCTTGTCCATTGGCCTGGAGATGTTCTACAGAGGTGAATTGGTGTTTTATGTTTAAGTCGGCCACTAAGTTTCCGAAGCCTGCATCTGTGAATTGGGTGCCATTGTCTGTGGTGATAGAGTTTGGAACCCCAAACCTTGTGACAATATTTCTATATAGGAATTTTTGACTTCTTTGAGCAATGGCGTTAGCTGGAGGTTCTGCCTCGATCTATTTTGTGAAGTAGTCTACCCCTACTATGAGGAATTTGACTTGTCCTGATCCCTGAGGGAAAGGTCCGAGAAGGTTGAGTCCCCATTTTGCGAATGGCCAGGGTGAGGTTACGCTGATGAGCTCCTCTGGCGGGGTGATGTGAAAGTTGGCATGTTTCTGACATGGTGGACACGTCTTTACGAACTCTGTGGCTCCTTTTTGTAGAGTTGGCTAATAAAACCCGGCTCGGAGTACTTTTTTGGTAAGTGCCTGTGCTCCGAGATGATTGCCACAGATGCCACTGTGTATTTCTTCTAAAACTTCCTTTGTGTTGGAAGTCGATACACATTTTAACAATGGTATTGAAATCCCTCTTTTGTATAGAGTATTGTTTATGATAGTGTAGTATTGTGCCTTCCTTTTTAACCTCTTTGCCTCCTTCTTATCTGTGGGGAGTGTTTCTATTTTGAGGTAGTTAATTATGGGAGTCATCCATCCTTGATCCGGACTTGTTATGGCTAGGATTTTTTCTTCTTCCGAGATTGACGGGTTCTGCAGCATTTCTTGGATGAGGCTTCTATTGTTGCCCCCCGGTTTGGTGCTGGCTAGTTTTGAGAGTGTGTTAGCTCGGGCGTTCTATTCTCGGGGTATGTGGCGGACCTCATATTCCCTGAGTTGTCCGAGCTGTTCCCTGGTTTTGACCAAGTACTTTTTCATGGTGGGATCCTTGGCTTGGTAGCTCCCTGCTATTTGTGAAGTGACCACCTGTGAGTCGCTGAAGATGATGAGCTTTTGAGCTCTAAGCTCTTTAGCCAACTTCAAACCAGCTAGTAGTGCCTCATACTCAGCTTGGTTATTTGAGGCAGGGAACCCGAATTTGAGGAAAAGTTCGATTTAGGTTCCCTGATCGCTTTCAATTATCACACCCGCGCCGTTTTCAGTTTTGTTTGAGGAACCGTCTACATAGAGATTCCATTCTGTAGGGATTTCCGGGGTGTCTGTAAGTTCTGCAATGAAGTCAGCCAAATATTGTAATTTGATGGCTGTCCGAGCTTCGTATTGAAGGTCGAATTCAGACAACTCGACTGCCATTGTAAGATTCTTCCTCCTAAATCTGTTTTCTGCAGAATGCCTTTTATTGGCTGATTGGTCCGAACTCTAATGCTGTGGACTTGGAAATATGGACGAAGTCGTCGAGATGTTAATATGAGAGCATAGGCGAATTTTTCTATTTTTTGGTAGTTCAGCTCGGATCCTTGTAGTGCCTTGCTAATGAAGTATACAGGTTGTTGCCCACTGTCATTTTCTCAGACCAATGCTGAGGCTACTGCCCGACTTCCTACTGCGAGGTATAATACAAGGGGTTCTCCTTCCCGTGGCCGAGTTAGGATAGGAGGTTGTCCCAGGAACTTTTTGAAATCTTGGAAGGCCTGTTCGCACTCCGTTGTCCATTCGAACCTCTCGAACCTCTTCTGGACAAGGCTGCCAATCTTCCATTGAGCTGTTGTACCTCTTTGACGCAAGTCGGGCTCTTCATATCGAGTATGGCCTGACATTTATCCGAATTTACCTCGATTCCTCTTTGTGTGAGCATAAAACCCAAGAATTTGCCAGCTTCTACTGCGAAGGTGCATTTTGCAGGATTAAGTCGCATGCCATGCCTTCTTATAGTGTCGAATACTTGGGTGAGGTCGGACAGTAACGTCTCTTCACTTTGTGTCTTTATTAACATGTCGTCCACATAGACTTCCATGATTTTTCCGATGTGGTCCGTAAAGACCTTATTCATCAATCTCTAGTAAGTAGCTTCTGCATTTCTAAGTCCAAAAGGCATGACGATGTAGCAGTAGTTTGCTTTTGGGGTTAAAAATGAAGTCTTTTCTTGGTCAGGTGGGTACATCGGGATTTGATTGTATCCCGAATATGCGTCCATAAACGAGAGGTATTTATATCCTGAGGAGGCATCCACTAGAGCGTCGATACTTGGGAGTGGGTAAGGATCTTTTAGGCAGGCTTTGTTGAGATCAGTGTAGTCGATGCACATCCGCCACTTCCCATTTGATTTCTTCACCAAGACGACGTCAGCTAGCCATAGTGGGTGCTTGACTTCTCTTATGAATCCTACCTCTAGTAGAGCTTGTACCAGCTCTTCCACAGCTTGGGATCATTCTGGTCCGAGCTTTCTACGCCTCTGTTGTACTGGCCGAGATCCAGGGTAGACCGTTAGGTTGTGGCACATTAACTTGGGGTCTATGCCTGGCATGTCTGCAGCCTTCCATGCGAAGAGGTTGACGTTATCTCGTAAGAACTGTACGAGTGATTCTTTTATGTCTCCTTTTAGGATTGTATGAATATTGGTTGTTTTGTCCAGGATATCTCCGATCTGGACTTTTTCTACTTCTCCTTCGGGTTGTGGGCGGAGTTCTTCCCGCCTCTGAACTCTACTGAGTTCGATGGTGTGGAATTCTTCTCCTCTGCCTCTGAGGTTTAGACTTCTGTTGTAACAACGACACGCGGTCTTCTGGTATGCTTTTATTGTAGGTATCCCTTCTGCAGTTGGGAACTTCATGCATAGATGTGGGGTCGAGACTACTACGCCGAGCTGATTTAACGTTGTCCGACCTATTAAGGCATTGTAGGCTGAACTCACGTCGACCACGATGTAGTCTATCCTGAGCGTTTTTTATTGATTTCCTTTTCCAAAGGTAGTGTGTAGTGAGATGTACCCGAGTGGTTGGATTGGAGTGTCTCCCAGTCCAAACAGGCTATTTGGATATGCTCTGAGTTCTTTTTCTTCCAGACCGAGTTTGTCGAAGGCAGTTTTGAACAAGATGTCGGCGGAGCTTCCCTGGTCGACCAGTGTGCGGTGGAGATTTGCGTTGGCCAATATGATGGTGATGACCATGGGATCGTCGTGTCCTGAGATGATGCCAGTTGCGTCCTCCCTAGTGAAAGTAATTGTGGGGATGTCGGGTGTTTCCTCTTTTCCCTCGATATGATATACTTCTTTAAGATACCTTTTGCGAGATGATTTGGAGATTCTTCCTCCCGCAAATCCTACGTGTATCATGTGGACGTGTCTCTCTGGTTTACGAGGTGATTACTCAGTTCGTCTAACATCTTCGTCCCTTCTTCTTTTTCTTTGCTCATCGTCTCGGGTGGCTAGGTACCTACCTAATTTCCCTTCTCTTACTAGTTTTTCTATGACGTTTTTTAAGTCAAAGCATTCGTTGGTGGAATGCCCACGGATTCGATGGTATTCACAATATTCAGTCTGATTTCCTCCTCTTTTTTTGCTTTTGGGTAGTCGAGTTGGGGGTATTTTTTCAGTATGGCAAACTTCTCTGTAGACATCCACAAGGGACACCCGAAAAGGGGTGTAATTGTGGTATTTTTTATTTTTTCCCCATGTTGATCTTCTTTCTTTTTGGACTCTTTATCCTTATCTCGAGAGGAGTAGGTGAATCCGGATTTTAAGGTCTCTCCTAGTCGAGAGTTTTCCTCCATGTTGATGTACTTCTCTGCTCATTCTTGTACTTCGTTCAGAGATGTGGGGTGTTTTTTCGATATAGATTGGCTAAAAGGTCCCTCTCGCAAGCCATTGATGAGACCCATAATGGCGGCCTCTGTTGGTGAGCTTTGTATGTCCAGACATGCTTTGTTGAATCTTTCCATGTAGCTGCGGAGACTTTCCTGATCTCCTTGCTTGATTCCTAATAGACTTGAGGCATGCTTAGCTTTGTCTTTTTGGATGGAGAATCTGGCCAGAAACTTCTCGTCTAAGTCGTCAAAGCTTGAGATGGACCTAGGAGGTAGATTGTCGAACCGTCTAATTGCTGTCTTTGTTAAAGTAGTCGGGAAGGCTTTGCAGCGAACTGCATCTGAGGCGTCGGTGAGGTACATTCTACTTCTGAAATTACTGAGATGATGGCCGGGATCTGCTGTGCCATCATATAAAGTCATGTCGGGAAGTTTGAAGTCCTTTGGGATTTTGGTCCTCATGATTTCTTTGGTGAATGGGTCTTGGTCCTTACGGGAGTCGTCTTCGTGCTTGGATCAAGTATTTTTGGCCTTGAGATCCGCTTTGAGTTTTAGAAATTTGTCCTCTAACTTACGGCATTGCCTAACTTCCCTTTGTAGGTCTCTCTCAGCTTCTCGTTGATGCTCCACCTCTTTTTCGAGTTGTTTTAGGCGGTTTTGAAGTGCTTCCATGGCTTCCGCGTTTGGCAAATTTTTGTCTTTGTTAGGCTGAGGGGTATCTTTTGGTGTGGTGTCCGCGTTTTTGTGCGGCGTTCGGTCTTCTAGATCAGAGTCGTGATCGTTTTCATGGTCGTCCGCCATGGTGATGGGATGACTTCTGGGTCCCCGGCAACGGAGCCAATATTCCGAGGGTTACCTGAAACTGTAGGTCGATCTCGGACAAGATCTTCTGTGCTGGTCAGAGCTGACGTGTCTGGCTGGTGGATGGTGGCCAGAGCTGTCGTGTCCGACTTGTTGGACTTGGTGGCGGTGCTGATCCTTCGTCTCCGGAGGGTGGTGGTACCTGCAAGGGACTCCGATGCTTAAGTAAGCAAGGGTATTAAGCAGGTTTTTAGTAGAATCATAGTATAAGTTATACCTAGGTACTCCAGTATATTTATAATGGTGTGGAGTGACCTTTTTAGATAAGATAAGTTAGTTATCTTATCTTATCTTATCTTATCTTCGAGTGAGGTCATCTTATCTTCAAGGAAACCGCCCTTATCTCTGTAGGCTCGGGCTGCCTTTGGATTTGGGTCGTGTTCCTCTATTTGGGCCCTTTATTGGGCTTTCCTAAGAAATTTGGCCGAGCTCTTTAAGAAGGGGTCGGATAGTTTGACCTGAAGAGGTCGGTCGCCTTGTCGCTAAACATCCCGGGTCAGACAACTCGACCCAGGGTATGAACAGGTAGGCCCCTTATGGCTAGGTCCACCTGCCAGAAAGCTTCTGCTAGCTGTCCAGGTTCCACGTGGATGAGGAGGTGACGTGCGGGTCATCTCCTGGCTCAGGTCGATTGACCCATCGGGTCGACAATTCATGCCCGGACTCAGGCCGCTGGTGGGTTGGGCCAGAACAGTGCCCCCAACGTGCAAGCTATGGGCATAGAAGCTCGTAGTTCGCGCATTTAATCTACTTGCTTCTGCCTCGATCAAGCTCTCCTGCGGTCGGGAGTCCGTGGTAGAGTCCATGCCCCCAACGCACGAGTTTCCCTCTTCCGTTATAGGAAGCGTCGCCTTGATTCCTGTGTCGAGCATTTAATGCTCATTATGGCTTATTTGAAATTTGGGGAAAAAGCCCATTTTGTCCCTGACTTTTTGCGCTTCCCACTGACAGTTACTTTTCCGCATTCCCCCCTTTTGCTCCTTATTTCTTCATTCACTATATTCACTGATTTTGTCATTCTCCTCTTTCTTGATTCGATTGCCGCAAGGCCTTCCTGCTGCATTTCCCTAGGGTTCATCTCTCTTCTTTCCTCAATTTTCTGGTAAGTTTCAATTACCTTCATCTTTTTATGGACGATTATGGTTCTGCTTTTATTTTTGCCATCACCGCTGCATTCCTTTTTCATTGTTAATGGTTGCTCTTCTTTGGGTTAAGCATGCCATTGTTAGGTAGATTACAGGGGGGTTACCATTAGGAAAATCGATTTTTGCCTCTAATTGATCACAGATTAGTGTACAATAGATACGTAGCAGAACGTAGCATTAGTCTTCGTCTCCTCTGATTTTCTAACCTCAGCTCCTGAGTTTAACTTTAAGTGGTGCCCCACTGTAGGTATGACGCAACGCCCCATCCCAAGAGCTCTCGTAGATCGTTATTCTTGGGTTACCTCCGACGTTAAGGATACGACTTCCAAGATAACACTCGAGGAGCTCCAGGAATTCCATAACTCCGATCTACTGTGTGGAGGCAATCCCGAGGAGGAATACTATGAGGCATTCATTTCTGGAAATCGGGAACACATTTGTCATATAAACATGGATAATCCCCGGGTGGCCGATTGGATGTGGGTGTACAAGCCCATGTTCACCAACTTAGGGGTTCGGTTCCCCTTCTTTCCCTTTGTCATTTCTCTTTTGAACCGGTGTGATGTGGCGCTATTACAGTTGCACCCAAACAGCTGGGCATCCATCTGCTGTTTCGAGATGGTGTGCGACTATTGATCACAAAATTAATGTATCACAACAAAAATTTCTTCGTCAAGTATACCGAATAGTCGTCAAGTAAAAACTCACAATAGAGTGAGGTTGAATCCCACAGAGATTAACGAATTAAACAAACAATAGTTGATTAATTATTTTAGTTAGACAAGCATAATTGGATGATGTGCAACAAGAAATGCAAATGACATAAAAGTAAAGAAAAGCAATAAAGTGCAAGAAAGTAAATGGCATAAATGTAAAGTACAAGAAAGTAAAGTGCTGAAAAGTAAATGACCATAAAGTAAATAAGATAGAAAAGATAAAATAAACATTGGGATCAAGAGATATTGCATTCTCCGGATTAATTGATTTCATCTCATCTTCAATCATGCAACTCATTGACCTCTTGGCAATCATGAGTGATTGAGTCCCAATTTCTTGGTAACTTAATCTTGCCAATCTTGATCAATAGCCAATTTCTTAGTCTAATTGTTCATAAAGAGAGATGAAGCTTGTTCCCTGATTATATTACACATCCTCATGGATCCAAGTAATGGGTAGATCTAGCGTCACAATTATATAATTCCAAAACCCAAATCCACTCAATGTGAGAAAGGATTTCAAGCATGGTTTTATAATTTCTTTTTAAAGGTTCACATAAAATCCAAGTTCATTCAATCTCTTTTCCAAGATAATTGCATGCTAGAATGAAGAACGAAATTCTTTATAGTAAATCAAAGAGAGATGAATAGATGAAGAAGAATAAAAATAATCAATCCATCAAATGGCAATAGAGCTCTCTTTCCCAATGGAAAGAGTTAGTGATTCATAACTAAAATATTTACAAGTAAGAAAGTGGAAGAGGAGAGAAGTGTGGGTGAGAAGAGGGAGTCCGAAGACCCCTCCTCCAATTGTGTCCAGAATAACCCCATTAATGTGTGTGTGGTGGTCCTATTTATAGCTATCCTAAATTACAAACTCAAATGAAATTGAAAGTAAATTACGATAAAATAAAAATGAACTATTCTAGATGCTTCTTGTGGCCTTGATTGGTTGGCAATTGTGGCTTGAATCAGAGTTGGAATGGACTTGGTTGAAGGTTTGAGGCTGTAGGGAGAAATTGGCATGCCACTCCCATTGGAAATTGCTCCTAGGAGTGAGACCCATCTTGCAATGCTAAAAGAATGGACATGTTTGGGCCCACAAATGAATGTCAACTATAGAGTATTATATATTTCTAGAAATCCCTAGATGTCAGCTTTCTAACGCCGCTAGAATCATCTCATTTGGACCTCTGTAGCTCAAGTTATACTCATTTGAAGGTGAAGAGGTCAGTTTGTCAAATACCCCGGCGTGCCATACCCATTCTTGGCATGCCACACCCCTTGTGAAAGTAAAACTGGCGTGTCACACCCAAGTTTGGCGCACCACACCCACTAGCACGCCCATAGACACGCCCAGATTGTGACACTGAAAGAATGATATTTTTCACCTCCATATTTAATGTCCACTATAAAATTTTATATATTGTTAGAAAGCTCTAGATGTCATCTTTCCAACGCCACAAACAGCGCATCATTTGGACCTCTACAACTCAAGTTATGTTCCTTTGAAGATGAAGAGGTCAGGCTGTATCTCTGTAGGGATGTGCTGTACTTCTTGTGTTTTTGGGGTCAATATCTTCCTCAATTCTAGTGTCCACTATAAAGTGTTATATATGGTTGAAAAGATCTGGATGTCTACTTTCTAATGGCACTAGAATCTCTTCATTTGGAACTTTGTAGCTCAAGATATAATGGAAGGAGGTCAGGCTGGCATATGCCCCGGCGTGCCATGCCCAAGACTGACGTGCCACGCCCATGTAGACTCTTCAATCTTCTTTGCTATAATGTTGGCCTGGCGTGCCACGTCCAAAACACCAAGTGGCATGCCCTCTTTGAGATCTTGACTTCACAAGCTTGGCGTGCCACGCCCAGAGCACCAAGTGGCACGCCCATTGATGAGAGTTGGCTTCACAAGCTTGGCGTCCATGCCCAGAGCACCAAGTGGCACGCCCATAGTGATGCAACTTCCTGCCTTCTCTAAAATTTAGATCTGACGTACCACGCCTTCTTTGGCACACCCAAAATTTTCTCTTTTCTTCTTTTGGGCTTGTTTTGTGCTTTTTGCTTCTTTTTCCACCATTTTCTACAAAGTTAAACAATTCAAAGAAATCAAAGAAATATACAACTTAAGCACAAAAATACTCAATAATTAAGCATAATGAATTAAATTTTGATATGAAAAAGCATATAAAAACATAACATGATGCGCAGTCATCACAACACTAAACTTAAACTTTGCTTGTCCTCAAGCAAACAAAGAATCATGCAATAAATTTTTGACAAACCAAAGTGAGAAGAGTAGCAATTTTTATGTTCATGGTTGGCTAGTTTCTTATGCATGCTACAATCACAAAAGAGATTCAAATGATTGATACTTCTATCTAGCTCATTTTATGAAATCTTTTTCTTTATGTTCCTTCCTTGAAACAAGCTTTTCATTTTTTTTCTTAGCTTAGCTTTTTGGGTGCTTTGCACCGTTTGTTGAAAGCAAAGCTACGACTCTAAATGCTTTGTTTTGAAGTATTAACACTTGATACATAAGCACCACAAGCATTTAATTAGAGGACTCTTTAAGCTCATTCTGTTTATTGTCTTTATTTCTCAAATCATTTATGCTCAGAGCCTTGAGCTTTGAGGGAGTGCTTTGCACTTGAGCCTAACCTTGACTCTAAATGTTTTGTTTTCAAGCTTTTTGCTTGATACATAAACACCACAAGTACTTGACAAATAAATTGTCATTGGTACTCAGAGCCTTCAACTTTCTCATTCTTTCCCTTTTCTTTTCTTGCCTTATTTGCATTTGCTTCTTCAAGTTTTTTATGATTTCAAAAATTTCATAAAATGTCCTAGATGAAAACTTCAATTAAAAAAATTAAAATGCAATTGAGCAACAATAGTCATGCTAGCTTCCCAATACTTATATGCTTGATGAGCGAATATTTTATACGCTTTTTGGCATCATTTTCATATAGTTTTTAGTATGTTTTGTTTAATTTCTACTAAGTTTTTATAGGTTTTAGTGTTAAATTCACATTTTTAGATTCTACTTTGATTTTGTGTGTTTTCATGCAAATTTAGGTATTTTCTGGCTGAAATTGAGGATCTGGAGCAAAAGTTAGCAAAATCTGATTCAGAGACAGAGAAAGCACTACAGATGCTATCTGTATCTGACCTTCTTACACTCATAAGAGATTTTCGGGAGCTACAGAAGTCCAAATGGAGCGTTCTTAAAAGCTATGCGAAGATGACTTCCAAAGCTTTCTAGCAATGTATAATAGTCTATAATTTGCTTTAGATTAAAAGGCCCAAAACTGGCATCCAACGCCAGCCTCCTGCCCCCTTCCAAGCGTCCAGCGCCCAAGGAGAAGAGACCAGCATCCAAGTGCCCAAAGAGGACCCCCTAGCCAGCGTTCAACGCCCTAGAGGCCTCCTAGCACGTGGATCTCATCAAAGCTCAGCCCAAACACTCACCAAGTGAACCCCAGAAGTGGATTTTAGCACTAAAAAGACTATTTTACCCTTAGTAGTCATTTAGTTTAGTATTTAAAGTAGAAGATCACTCTTTGTTAAGGATCTTCGGCCACCTTTACCATATTTTTGTATACCACATTGTATTTCCTATCCGTACGAGTTTCTAAACCTCCTAGGTTGAAGGGAGGAGCCCTGCTGAGTTCTATCAATTAATAAAAGTATTACTGTTTCTCTTCAATCCGTGTTTGATTTAATTCTAAGATGTATATTCGTTCTTCAACATGGTGAATGGGATGATCCGTGACAATTAGCTCTATTCATCATACTAAGACTGCGTGCCTGACAACCACCCGTGTCTACTTGGGTTCGTGTGAATACGTGACTAGAAAGCATCGAACTGCCAGCTTGATTATACATTTCTCAGACGACTAATCCACGACTTCATTGGGGACTTCTCAAGACACCAGTTCAGACGATTTATGAGGAGATTAGGGTCTCTGTGGTAGAGGCTAGAACCCAAAGGAGTAGCATTCTCTAATTCGGAAGATTTGACCTTGTCTGTGGCCTTTTGAGTAGGATCACCAAAGAGAATGAATTGCTAGAGCTTCAAACTCGTTCAGATTGGATGACCACGGCCATACGGTGTTTGATCTGAAGTAGAGTAGATTAATGACCGTGGCCATATGGCGTTGATCACATACAGCCTGCCATAGAAGAAATCATTCACAATTGAAGGAGACAGTAAGACCAGAGTTAATTTAGAAAGACAAAGCAACTCCAAGCCTCAACCATCTTCTTATTCATATAATCAAACCTTGTAATTCCATCTTCCAAACCAAATCAACTCTTCTATCTGTCTAACTAAGACCTGCAAGATAACCATAGCTTGCTTCAAACCACAATCCTCGTGGGATCGACCCTGACTCGCTCAGGTATTACTTGGATGACCCATTGCACTTGCTGGTTCAGCTGTACGAAGCTCGGGGATCGTTCAAGTTTGGACAACTGACGGATTATCTTGTTCCCTAGATTAGGTATTATCTTTAATTTTGTTAGCTTTTCTTTTTTATTTTCTTCTTCCTTTTTTTCGAAAAAATCAAAAATATTTTTCAAAAAATTTTTCTTTTCTTTGTTTAATCTTTGTTTTTGGTTTGAGCCTTTTATTTTTTTTTCTTGTTGAAATTTTCAAATTCTTTGAGTCTTTCTTTCAAAAAATTTTTAAAAATAGTTTCTTTTGTTTGAGTCTTGTGTTTTTCTTTTATAATTTTTGAAAAATTGGTGATTGGTTTTCAAAAATTTTAAGTATTGTATCTTTTTGCATGTTCTTGTGTTCTTTGAATTCTTTGTGTTTTGTTCTTGGTGTTCTTCTCAATCTTCAAAGTGTTCTTGTTTTTCTTTTTGTTTTGATCTTAAAATTTTTAAGTTTGGTGTCCCTTTGTGTTTTTCCTTCAAATTCCTGCATAGTAGTGTCTTTAGATCTAAAAATTCTAAGTTTTATGTCTTTTAGTTATTTTTCTCTCTCCTCTTTAAATTCAAAAAATAAAAAATATCTTTTCTATCTTATCTTTTAATTATTTTTTGAAAATTAACAATAAAAATTCAGTTTTTATATCTTATCTTATCTTTTCAAAATTCAAATTTTAAAATCATATCTTTTTCAAAAATCATATCTTTTTCAAAAATCTTATCTTTTCTTATTTTAAAATTCAATTTTCAAAATTTAAAATTCAAAATTTAAAATATAATTTTCAAATTTTAAATTTTAATTTCAAATATTTTTAATTCAAAACTTATCTTTTCTTAACTTTCTTATCTTATCTTGTCTTACCTAACTTATCTCACCTTTTCTATCTTATCTTTTCTTCTTTTAAATTTTAAAATTAAATCTTTTTCAAATCTTTTTAATTCTTATCTTATCTTGTTGACTATTCCAAATATTTTTTAAAAAATCAAATATTTTCTAACCTCCTATCTTATCTTATTTTCAAATCTTTTCTTAATTAGTTAATTGTCTTCTCTCTCTTCTTTTTCTATTTTTTGAAAATCATTAACTAATTTTCAAATCCTTTTAATTAATTAACCTAATTTTTGACATTAATAAATAAATAAAATAAAAAGAAAAATATTTTAATTCTGGTTTATCTTTTCTACTTCTATTTATTCGAATTATTCTTCTCCTTCTTCCATCTTCACTTTTCTATCTTCCTCTTCTTTCTTCACATCTCACTGGAAGTTCTCTAGACCCAAATCAGGCATAGAAGCTTCCTTTCTTTCTTCTTTTCTTGTTTATGACCAAGAATAGGGATAAAGAACCTCTCTTAAATCCGGATCCTAAACCTGAAAGGACTTTAAGGAGGAGCTTACAACAAATCAAAGTACAACACTTCAGAAGAAACCTTTTAGAAATCTTTGAATAAGAAGTTGAAGACATAGCCGAACCTCAAGAAGAGGCAAGAAAGGTTCTTGGTGACTTCACCATGCCTACCTCTGACTTATATGGCAGAAGTATCTCTGTACCTGCCATTGGAGCTAACAATTTTGAGCTTAAGCCTCAGTTAGTCTCTCTTCTGCAACAGAATTGCAGTTCTATGGACTTCCAATGGAAGATCCACATCAGTTCTTAGCTGAATTCTTGATAATTTGTGACACAGTCAATACCAATGGAGTAAGACCTGAGGTCTACAAACTTATGCTCTTTTCCTTTGCTGTAAGAGACAGAGCTAAGATATGGTTGGATTCTCAACCTAAAGAGAGCCTAGACTCTTGGGAAAAGCTGGTTAATGCTTTTCTAGCTAAATTCTTTCCCCCTCAAAGGATGAGCAAAATCAGAGTGGAAATTTAAACCTTCAAACAAAGAGAAGGTGAATCCCTCTATGAAGCTTGGAAAAGATACAAGCAACTGATAAGGAGATATTCTCCTGATATGCTCTCAGAATGGTCTATCATAGGTGTGTTCTATGATGGTCTGTCTGAGATGTCCAAAATCTCATTGGACAGCTTTGCAGGTGGATCACTCCACTTGAAAAAACACCTGAAGAAGCAAGAGAATTCATTGAGATGATTGCAAATAACCAATTCATGTACACCCCTAAGAGGAATCCTGTAAACTATGGGATCCCTCAGAAGAAAGGGGTTCTTAAAGTTAATACTCTGAATGCCATATTGGCTCAGAACAAGATCTTGACCCATCAGGTCAATATGATCTCTCAGCATTTGACTGGAATGCAAGCTGCAGCTAGCAGCACCCAAGAAGTATCTCCTGATGTAGATGCTTATGATCCTGACCAACCCACCATGGATGAGGTGAATTACATGGGAGAACCTTATAGAAACACCTACCATCCTTCATGGAAGAATCATCCTAACCTTTCATGGAAGGATCAACAGAAGCTTCAGCATGGCTTCGACAATAATCAAGGTGGAAGGAACCAGAATAGGTTCAACAACTGACCACCATTCCCATTTTTTCAAAGGAATATGGAGATCCCTAAGCAGAGCCTTTCTGACTTAGTCACTCCGGTCTCCAACCTCTCTAAGACCACTTATAGTTTCACAAATGAAACAAGGTCATCCATTAGAAATTTGGAGGTATAAGTTGGTCAACTGAGCAAGAGGATCCCTGAGACTCCTCCTAACACTCTTCCTAGTAACATTGAAGTGAACCCAAGAGAAGAGTGCAAGGCCATCACCTCTAAGGCTAACGCTGAATCTGGAGAAATTAGGAAGGCATTGAACACCAGTGAGGAAGATCTCACTGGGCGTTTAACACCCACAATGGCTGAGAGCCTGGCGCTGAACGCCAGTGAGGAAGTGATAAACCATTATTTTACGGTTTATTTTGTACTGAATTTAGTAGATTTTATCCATTATTCCCACACTTATTCATAGAAATCGCATGTTTTACATTTTCCTTCCTGATTTTGTGCTATGATTGAAAACATGCTTCTTTGGCCTTAAATTTGCTAATTTTAATCCTCTCTTATTACCATTCGATGCCGTGATATGTTTGCTGAGTATTTTCAGGGTTTATAGGGCAGGAATGGCTTAGATAATAGAAAGGAAGCATGCAAAAGTGGAAGGAATACAAGAAATTGAAGGAATTGCTAAGCTGTCAATTCTGACCTCTTCGTACTAAATCGATCATAACTTGAGCTACAGAGGTCCGAATGAGGCGGTTTTAGTTGTGTTGGAAAGCTAACATCCAGGGCTTCAAAATGATATGTAATTTGCCATAGTTGCTTTGCATTCATGCGATGCATACATGTGGACGACGCATACGCGTGACCAGGAATTCTTCAGCAACGCGTACGCGTGGCTAACACGTACGC
The DNA here is from genome assembly GCF_000816755.2 of Arachis ipaensis. Lineage (NCBI taxonomy): Eukaryota > Viridiplantae > Streptophyta > Magnoliopsida > Fabales > Fabaceae > Arachis > Arachis ipaensis. The sequence goes on from NC_029786.2 coordinate 59,578,418, forward strand.
GTGACGAGCATCACATGCTGCAGATAGCAGAAAATGATGGGGGTGATTTCTGGGCTATTTTTGGCTCAGTTTCAAGCCCAAAAATATTGATTAAAGGCTGCAGAGTGAGGCTGGAAGAGGATTCAACTTTCACTTTTCATAATTTTAGGTTTAGATGTAGTTTTCTAGAGAGAGAGGCTCTCTCCTCTCTCTAGGTTTTAGGGTTTTTCTTAGCTTTAGTTTTATTCTTCCCAATTTCAGATTTCTACTTTACTCTAGTTTAGTTTTTCTTCTACTTTTATTTATTCTAGTACTTTAGTTCATCTATTTCTCTTGTTGATTTCTCTATTTTCCCAATTTAGTTTATGAATTCTCCATGTTAGATTCAATTTTTTTTAATGCAATTTGAGGTATTTCATATTTATTGCTTCTCTCTTTAATTGTTATTATTGATTCCTTGCAATTATTGGTCCTAGATTTTACATTCTCTCATTACTTTTCTATGTTTTTACTTTGTGCCTTCCAAGTGTTTGATGAAATGCTTGGGAGGATTTTAAATTAGAATTTTGTATTCTTAACTTGGATTGATTATTTAGAGACTCTTGAGTTATCAAAAGTCTTTTGTTGATTGGTGATTGAGATTGTCGGTTAGCTTGAATTTTACTAAAGCTAGTCTCTCACTATGAGTTGACTAATAAGACTTGTGAACTCAAGTTTATTGTGTGCACTTAACCTTCCTCCATTGGTTAGAGGTTAACTAAGTGAAGGCAATTCACATTTACCATCACATTTGATGATAATAAGGATAGGACTTCTAAATCTCAATCCTTGCTAAGAGCTTTCTTAATTATTAGTTTATTTTTCTCGCAATCTATATTTTCTTGTTCCTTATTTCAAAAACCCAAAAATATACTTTATCATAACCAATAATAAACATTTTCGTGCAAAAATATACTTTATTGCTTATTTTTATTTGCTACTATGAATTCTCACCCCTTTGGCTGTGTTTGGTTCAAATTGTGTTGTAGGAAGTGGAGATTGCAATGAGAACATGCATCAAGGTTGGGACAATCAAAGATGGGAGGAGCTACAAGGATTTGATCAACCCTCTTGGCAACAACCCCCTCCAATGTGCTATGAGCAACAACCATTCTATGATGCATACCAAGACAATGGTTATGGTGGACCTCTTCGTGACAATCAACACCCACCATAATATACCTATGAACCCCCTCCTCAACATAGTTTTGAACCACCGTACTCACAAGCCTCATGTTACCAAACATCTCCATATGACCCTAATCCTTACCCACCATACCAAGAGCCTTATGAGCCTTACGAGCCATACTTAGAACCAACCTCCTTCCAACATAATTACTCCCAAGAACCACCACCTCAATATTTACCATCTCCATATCCTTATCAAGAAGAACCACCTTCGTATTATGAGCCATTTTTCCCAACCAATGAACCCTCCTATCCACCCCAATCTCCAATGGAAGACACTATTGGTGTTCTTCTTTAAATACAAAGAGACCTTCAAAATTCAATCCAAGCTCTTATATCCCACATGGATTCACCCCTTACCTCCAATACTCAACCCTCATATCCACTCCAATCCCCAATGGATGACACCCTTGGTGTTGTTCTTCATGGGCAAGAAGAGATGAAAAGGGAGGTACTAGACTTCACAGATGCCTTGACCAAGATAGTAAATCGATTAGCCTCCCAATGTTTGGACACTCAAGGAACTCCCGTGGCTACATGTGGAGAATCAAGTGAGGAGCGTAGCATGAAGTAGACTTTGGAAACTCCGGTGGAAAATGAGGAACGTGATTTTGTACTAGAATAATTGGAGGAAGCCGTAATTATCGAAGAGGAAGAAGTGGTTGAAGACTTAGGAAATGTTGAGAGTCCATGGGAACCTCAAGTCATAGAGCCTCCTTCCAAGAAGTTTGAATTTGATGTTGAGGAGGGTGTACAACCTCCAGAGCATATCATGGTTGAAGGCTTTGAGGAGATTGATCAAGAGATGGATTCAATAATTGATGAATTTCATACTACAATTGAATCATCCCCTATTGAACTTGAAAAAGAGGTTAAAGAAGAAGATGCACAACTTTCAAGACATATTCCATATGAAGAATTGGATGGAATAGATCAAGAGGCAAGTTCCCTTGGTGATGATGATCATGAATCAAGTCCTCCTAGTGATGAATCTACATCCGCAAGTGAACCCCTTGAGTTTGAAGAACCTTCCCCCGATGCAATTGAAAGCAACATTAAGGTGGAAGACATTCGAAAAGGATGGATGGGAGTTGAACATGCTTTGTCAAGATCGTTGCAAACTTCTCTACCTAGGTTGCCATCAACTCCTTCATTTGAGTGGTAAAACTTATCTCTATTAGTTTTATTGTCCCACTTAAGTATAGTATCCTTGAAATGGATGGCCAACTTAGGAAGCTTTGTGGAATTAAGCATAAGAGAAGGATGTTTAGTGGTTGGAGTTGCAAATCAAGGCTCATCAAGGTTGATATTTCAAGAGCTAGATGCAAGGGTTGGAATAGTGATCAATTGGTTGAATCTAAGAGAAGAGTTTGGTACTTCATTGAGAATTCGAATTGCTTGCCACCCGGTTGGAACAATGATGATCCACTTAAAGACGGGTGTAGGAATAAGATCTGGGATCCCGGCTTACAAGAGGATCAACTTTGGGAGCTCGAAGCTTGTGAAGAACTTCACTAAGGCTTGGTGAATTCACTTGGAAATGTCGGAGATTATTGGAAGTCCAAGCGTTGGTGGAAGTTTCAAGATGAGTTCAAGCACAAGCCACCATGACAAGGAGCTTACCAAATATCCAACTTAAGAACTTTAACTAAAAGTGCTAGGTGGGAGACACCCCACCATGGTAAATTCCTTCTAATTTTCCTTTTATTTCTATTGGTAATAAGTTAAATTTTCATTTTTAATGAAGTTTATTTAGTTTAATTTGTGATTTAGCTTATTTAATAATGTTTGGATTTATTTTGGTAGCTTGTTAGATTTTCAATCAGCTTTAAAAAAAAAAAGAGGGCCGTCACGTGTGCGCGTGACTGGCGAATACGCGTCGATGCCCAATTGTGGTTCGTGCCAAAACCGTGCTGGAATGGTGCGGCAGGCTTGGCTAAACAGAGAGTTGCGCCAGAGCTGCGCTGGTGGGGTGCCTGGCGCACAAGCCACACCACGCGTACGCGTGACTCATGCGTATGCGTCCCCTGCATTTTTGTCAACCCACGCGTAAGCGTCCACGACGCGTATGCGTGGATGAAAATCGGCATAATTTGGATACTAGAACAGAGAGTTGCACTGTCATTGTGTGAGACACCTACGCGTACGCGTGACCGATGCGTACGCGTCACCTCGTTATTTTGCAAGCCACGCGTACGCGTGGGCCATTTTACTTCTTTCTTCTTTCTTCCTTACTTTCTTCTTCTTCATTTCTTTAACCTCTCATTTTTATTCTCTTTCATTCTATTTTCCTTATTGCATTTGCATACTTTCACTCATTGCATTTTAATTTTGTACATATTTTTATTTTCTTTTCTAAATTTGATACTTTTTCTTTGGTGTTAAATTTTCTTGCTCAAAATGTTGAATATCTCTTGCATTATTCTGGTGCTTCGTGACTTATTTTATTCTGATTAGGTGATATTATTTAAGTTAATGCTAATCTTCTATGACACTTGTATTCCTTTTGCATTGCTATGAACTTATATTGTCTTTCATGACCCACTCTCTCTCCCTCATTGCTACAATTCTTGCACTATTGATATGCCATTCACCTATATTGCTTTCTCGTTTGCATGTTGTAGCTACCATGTAGTTAAAAATTTTATTATTATTTGGTGTTAGCCCAACCTAGATTATTTGTTTGCATATTTTTGTTTGTGGGACACTTTTCCTCCTTTTTCTCTTCTTTAAGGATGGCCACCAAGAAGGGAAAGGAAAATCTTTTCAATGGGGCAACAGATAAGTCCATCTGCACAATCTTTGGAGAAAAGCATCAGTTGTAGCCACCCGTCCACTTGCACATCTTAGCATGCATCGAGGACGGTGCAATCTTTAAGTGTGGAAAAGTCGATACCAACTTCCGTGGGTTAGTTACTTTCTTTTCAACACCAATTTTTATTCTTCTTTGTAGTTAGTGGTTGCATTTCCATGTTTGATTACATGTTTGTTAGATTTCGTGCATACTTTACCACTACTTGGTTGAAGTGATGAATTCTTTTTCAAAAAACTCTTTAGAGCATTTCACTAATTTAAATTAAAACTTTTGTTCAACTTGCTTGAAGATAATTAATTTGGAACATGGTTTTAGAGCTCGAACACAAAAAACCAGTGAGATTTTGAGCCTATTTGATTGGTTGCATTTTATCAACCAATATTCTGTTTTGGTGTGTGTTGTTCTCTCTAAAATTGTGATCTTTATCTTGCTTGATTCTATATTTCCATTGTTTGATGTATGCATACACTTATATGATTGAGGCCTTGTTTCACTTAGCTCACATAACTATATAGCCTTACCCTATCATTATCCTTTGCAACCCCATGTTGAGCCTATTTTACCCCATTTATTCTTTATTTTAGCACATCATTAACTCTAAGCGCAAAACAATAAATATCCCTAATTTGAATCCTTGATTAGCTTAGACTAGTGAGGTGCACATGAATTAAGTGTGGGAAAATTGAATTGGGGAATACATGTTTAGGAGATTGGGTATTTTTTTTAATGTGAAAATATGAAAACAGTTTGAGCACTTGTTCATGCATCTAGCACATTAATCATATGCATTAATTCACTGAAAACAAAATGAAAAAAAAGAAAAAAAATATGAATAATGAAAAAAAAAAGAGAAAAAAGGAAAGAAATGAGCAAATAAATAAAAAAGGGACAAAATGCCCCAAAGTAAATGGTGATAGCAATGCATATGTATTGTACTCAAAATTGAATGCATGAATATGTGGTAAATATAGTTAATGGGTAGTTAGATTTTGTATTGTGATTACATGGATTGTCTTAAGTTAGGTGAGAAGTTTAGGTTAATCAAGGATCAGATTTTAGTCCACTTAACCAAATACAATCCTACCTTGACCCTAACCCCATTACAACACTTGAAAAGATCTCTTGATATGTGTATTTTTTCAATAAATTTTTGTTGATTGGTAGAAGAAGAGAAAGTCTTAGAAAGCAAGATTAGTAGAGAATTGACAGAATCGAACCTTAAACACTTGAGCGATTAGAGTGTATACACTTCCAGTGAGGGTTCGATGCTCGATTCTTTGTTCCCGGCTTTCACGAGCTTTCTTCTTTTGCAAGTCTATTTGTACTTCATTTCATGATTTGAATTAGTAGAATCCAGTTCATATTTGTTCTTGAAAGAATTTGATTTACTTTTAACCAAGTAGGTAGAATAATTTTTTTGCACGTAGTTGCATTCAAATAGATAGGTTGCATTTAATAAGTCCTACCATTCCTCTTCACTCTTATGGTTTTTCTTGAGCTTAGCATGAGGACATGCTAATATTTAAGTGTGGGGAGAGGAAGCCGTCATTGAGCGTTCAACTCCCATCCTGGCAGCAGAGCTTGCGTTAAACGCCAACCAGGGAGCACTGTGATGCGTGAACATCTTTCCTATCTTTTCCTAGTGAATTTGCATCTAACTTGTTGAGTTTAATTAAGAATTAATTATATTTTAGCCACTATGGATGCTATTTTGAGTTTTGTGCAATTTTATTCATTTTAGGTAGCATTCGGATGAATTTGATGAAGTTTTTGCAGAGAAAGAGAAGAAACCAAGGAGATGACCAGCGAATACCGACGCAGATGCATGGCTCACGCGACCACGCAGAATGGAGGAAATCGCAATGACGCGATCGCATGCTTGACGCGAACGCGTGCTTGACGCGAACGCGTGGACTGGAATCTGCACAAATGACGCGAACGCGTGGACGACGCGGACGCGTCACATGAGCGATCTGCAGAATTAACAGAAAACGCTAGAGCAATTTCTGGGCTGTTTTAACTCAGTTTTCAGTCTAGAAAATACAGATTAGAAGCTGCAGAATGGACAAAACAAGTGGTCCCCATCCATCCATTGAAGACTTGATTATTTAAATTAATTCGAATTTAAATTCAAATTTGAATTCTAGGAAAAGATATTATTTTAATTTTAAAAATTATATTTTTAAATTTATTAGGATTAGTTATAAAAAGGGATTCAAATCCATCAGATTAGAACGGAGTACATTTTACCTGAATCTTTATTTTCCCTCTCAATTATGAGCAACTAATCCTCCATTGTTAAGGTTAGGAGCTCTATCTATTGTATGGATTGATTTTATTGTTTTTCTATTTTTATTCATGTCTTGATTTATATTTAAGAATTATTTTCGTTCTTTATTTTATGAATTTGGGTGGAACGGAAGTATGACCCTCTTTCTAAATGCGTTCTTGTATAACTTGGAAAAGCTCTTTACTTGAACACCAGCTTGAAAACATATTCTCCTAAATTTCTAATTTATCTGGATTTAATAGGATACGTGACATATAATCCTTTTATGTTTGGGTAATTAGGATTTTTGTGGCATATAACTAGAATTGAACTTCACCCCCTAATTGGAATTAATTGACCAAGGAATTGGCTGTTGATGAATTTTAGAGGAGACTAGAAAGGTCTAAGGAATTAGGGTCTAGTCACATATAGTTGCCATAAATTAGATCTTACATGATTAAAATAAAATAATAAGAAGAGTCAATCCAGAAAATAGATAACTCTGAAGCCTTAACTGTTTTCCCATATATATTTCACAACTCATTTGCTGCTTGTTTTCTGAAATTCTTGAATTTACTTTTCAATGCTTTTGAACTTCCAACACTATTTTCTGTTTGTCTAACTAATCCTATCAAACGCTATTGTTGTTTAATCCATTAATCCTCGTGGGATCGACCCTTACTCACGTAAGGTATTACTTGGTACGACCCGGTGCACTTGCCGGTAAGTAAGTGTGGTTGTAAATACCGCACCACACTGGCTGGGCGTTCAACGCCCAAACAGATAGCAAAGCTGGCACTGAACGCCAGTGAAGAACCCCTCACTGGGCGTTCAATGCCCAACAAGACAGGGAAGCTGGCGTTGAACGCCAGCCAGGATACCACTGCTGGGAGTTCAACGCCCAAAATGATAAGGGGACTAGCGTTTAACGCCAGTAAGGGTGTACAGCATGGGCGTTCAACTCCCAAAGAGCTATCAGAGCTGGCGTTGAATGCCAGTAAAGGCACACCCTCTGAGTGCTCATTTCCCACTCAAGAAGCCCCTATCCAAGAACTAAAGGAAGCCAAGCCTCATGTTGAGACCATTGAGGTTCCTTTGCATGCACTTCTACAATGCATAAGTTCTAATGAACACTCATCCTCTGATGAGGATGAAGACATTAGGGAAGAGCAAGTTGCTCGGTACCTAGGAGCTCTAATAAAGCTGAATGCCAAGCTATTTGGTACAAAGCTTTTGGAGGAAGAACCTCCACTACTCGCCAAAGAACTAAATGCTTTGGTTCAGCAAAAGCTACCTCAGAAGCTTCCAGAACCTGGATGCTTCTTGATTCCTTGTACCATAGGCACCATAACCTTTGAGAGAAGCTACCTCAGAAACTTCCAGATCCTGGACGCTTCCTGATCCCTTGCACCATAGGCACCATGACCTTTGAGAAGGTTCTGTGTGACCTAGGGTCAAGCATCAACCTCATGCCACTCTCTGTAATGGAGAAGCTGGAAATCTTTGATGTACATGCTGCAAACATCTCACTAGAGATGGCAGACAAGTCAATGAAGAAGTCATATGGCTTAGTAGAGGATGTCCTGGTAAAGGTTGAAGACCACTACATCCCTGCAAACTTCATAGTCTTGGATATTAGAGAGGATGAGGATGACTCTGTCATCCTTGGAAGACCTTTCCTAGCCACTGCCAATGCTATCATTAATGTGGCTAAGGGAGAAATGACTCTACAACTAGGGAAGGATCACATCTTGTTCAAGATGCCTCATCCCAATTCTCCCTCTGATAAAAAGAGACAGTGGTGTAACACCTAGTGTTCCAACCCTCTCTTTATGTGCAGAGCTTTACTGAGCCCTTAAACATCAATTCTAACTTTGGTGTTGGGCAACCATCAACAAGCTCTAAGCACAAAGGTACTAGAAAGAAAGTAGCTAAAGGCTGGAGGGACAAGAAAGTTCCAACTAAAGGCCTCTCACCTGGAATAAGAGTTATCTTCACCAAGAAACTAGTCATACCACATACAATGAGTCGTATCCTGTATCTAGAGCATGTGGAGCTCATTTATAAGAAGACAGGAAGAAAGTTCACTGTAAGGGGCAAAAATTTGAGCCCATACTCACCTCCATATAGAGCTAACCGTCAAGCTAGTGACGTTAAAGAAGCGCTTATTTGGAGGCAACCCAACCTTAATTAATTATTTTTATTTTCTTTCATTTTGTTTATCTTTAATTTATATTTTAGGTTCATGATCATGTGCAGTAGTCAGAACTGAGACAGAATCGTTCAACAAAGAAAACAGAACACTCTGGATGGAGTGTTACTGACATTGAATGGCAGCCAGGGAGCATTGGCTGGGCGTCCAACACCCCAAATGGGCAGCATTGCTGGCATTGAACGCCAGCCAGGGGGCATACCCTAGGCGTCAAATGCCAGTGCAGATGGCAGTGAATCTGAATTCCCTAGCCTCTTAGGACCAGTGGGTCCCACAGCATCTTCACCTACCCCACTTACTTTCATGCTTTCCCATACACTCTTCCCTTTAAACCCTAGCCCAATCACATCTATATCACTTCCCCAAAACTATCATAACTCCCACAATCCCCACCCAATTCAAAATCAAATTTCCCATCCAAAACCCCACCCATGGACGAACCTAACCCTACCCCCCTCCTATAAATACCCCTCATTCTAACCCTTCATACACACACCTTTCATACACCACAAAACCCCCCACGGTCGAGCCCTCTGTCTCCCTCTATCTTTTTCTCTTTTTTTCTTCTTCCACTCCATTCTTCTCTTTTCTTTATTTTTGCTCGAGGACGAGCAAAGTTTTAAGTTTGGTGTTGGAAAAGCCTTGCTTTTTTTCTCTCCATTACCATTCATGGCACCCAAGGTTGGAGAATCCTCTAGAAAGAGGAAAGGAAAGGCAGTAGCCGCCACCTCTGAATCTTGGGAGATGGAGAGATTCATCACCAAAGCCCACCAAGACCACTTCTATGAAGTAGTGGCAGAGAAGAAAGTGATCCCTGAGGTCCCTTTTAGGCTCAAGAAGAATGAGTATCCGGAAATCCAAAGAAAGATCTGGAGAAGAGGTTGGGAAGTCCTAACCAATCCCATTCAAGATGTTGGAATTTTAATGGTGAAGAGTTCTATGCTAATGCATGGGTTACTAAAAACTATGACACTACTATGAACCCAAATCCAAAGAATTGGAGCACCATGGTCCGAGGGAGAATCTTTGATTTCAGCCCGGAAAGTGTGAGGTTGGCGTTCAACTTGCCTTTGATGCAAGAAGATCCACATCCTTATACTAGAAGAGTCAACTTTGATTAGAGATTGGATTAAGTGCTCTCAGATATCTGTGTGGAAGGAGCACAGTGGAATAGAGATTCCCAAGGCAAGCCACTTCAACTAAGAAAGCTTGACCTCAAGCCCATACCTAGAGGATAGTTAGAATTCATCCAACGCTTTATCGTCCCTACTAGCAATCGGTCAGAAGTGACTATTGACAGAGCCATCATGATCCATTGCATCATGATTAGAAGTGAGGTGAAAGTACATGAGGTGATTCCTCAAAAACTGTACAAGATAGCTGAGAAACCTTCCATCAATGCAAGGTTGACATTCCCGCAACTCATCTGTCATCTATGCAATTCAGCTGGAATTGTCATAGAAGGAGATATCTCCATTGGGGAGGACAAGTCCATCACTAAGAAGAGGATGGAGCAAACTAGAGAGCATGCACAAGAGCCTGTGCAGCTACCTCAACATGAGATCCTTGAGATGCCTCAAGGGATGTATTTTCCTCCTCAAAGCTATTGGGATCAATGGCATACTTCCATGGGAGAATTGAGCTCTAACATGGAGCAATTGAGGGTGGAGCATCAAGAGCATTCCACAATCCTCAATGAAATATGGGAAGACCAAAGATCCATTAGAGAAGATCAAAGGGCTATCAGGGGAGAACAACAAAAGGAAAGGAGTGACATTGAAGAGATCAAGCACTACATTGGATCCTCAAGGAGGAGTACTAGCTGCCACCATTAAAGGTGGATTCGTTCTCTTTATCTCCTTTCCTTTTGTATTTTTCTGTTTTCTGTTATGTTTTATCTGTTCTCTTGTTCTTGTTGCATGATCATTTGCATTGATGTCTTAAAGTTGTATAATGTTCCATACATCTCTCACCTTATTTAAAAAGTTAATTTATTTGAAAAGAATTGAGAGATACATGAATTTCAAGTTTATAATAAGAATAGTTCAATTATTTTGATGTGGTGGTATTACTTTTATTTTTGGATTCTACTTTGAGTTTGTGTATTTTTATACAATTTCAGGTATTTTCTAGCTGAAATTGAGGAGCTAGAGCAAAAGTTAGCAAAGTCTGATTTAGAGACAGAGAAAGCACTGCAGATGCTGTCCGGATCTGACCTCTTTGCACTCGGAAGATATTTTCTAGAGCTACAGAAGTCCGAATGAAGCGAATATGTAATAGTCCATACTTTGCTTCAGATTAGAAGGCCCGAACCTGGCGTCCAACGCCAGCCTCCTGCCCCCTTCCAGGCGTCCAGCGCCTAAGGAGAAGAGACCAGCATCCAAATGCCCAAAGAGGACCCCCTAGCCAGTGTTCAATGCCCTAGAGGCCTCATAGCATGTGGATCTCATCAAAGCTCATCCCAAACACTCACCAAGTAGGCCCCAGAAATGGATTTTAGCACTAAAAAGACTGTTTTACACTTACTAGTCATTAGTTTAGTATTTAAAGTAGAAGATCACTCTTTGTTAAGGATCTTCGGCCACTTTTACACCATATTTTTCAAAAAAAAAAAAGAAATTTTCAAGAATCCTTAGCTTTCTTGTTTAATCTTTGTTTTTGGTTTAAGTCTTTTGTTTTTATACTTGTTGAAATTTTCAAAATTTTTGAGTCTTTCTTTCTAAAAATTTTCAAAAATAGTTTCCTTTGTTTAAATCTTGTGTCAATCTTTATGTTTGGCGTTTTCTTGTGTCTTTTCTTCAAATTTTCAAAAATTTTGTGATTGGTTTTCAAAAATTTTAACTTTGGTGTCTTTTGCATGTTGTTGTTTTCTTTAAATTCTTTTAGTTTTTGTTCTTGGTGTTCTTATTGATCTTCAAAGTGTTCTTGTGTTTTCTTTTTATTTTCATCTTGAAAGTTTTAAGTTTGGATTCTTAGGGTGTTTTTCTTTAAAATTTTTGCATAGTAGTGTCTTTAGATCTAAAAATTTTAAACTTGGTGTCTTTTTGTTATTTTTTTCTTTCTTCATTAAATTCAAAAATAAAAAAAATATCTTTTCTATCTTTATTTTAGCTAAATTTTTGAAAATTAGAAATAAAAATTCAGATCTTAATTTCAAAATTATTATCTTATCTTATCTTAGTTTTAAATTTTAAATGCAAATCTTTTCAAAATCTTATCTTATCTTATTTCAAATTCAAAATTTAATATTCAAAATTCAAAATTCAAAATTCAATATTCAAAATTCAAAATTTAAATTTTCAAATTTCAAAATTATATCTTTTCAAATCTTTATCTTATCCTTTTCTTTAAATTTAAAATCTTATCTTATCTTGTTTTAAATTCAAATTTTAAAATTCAAAATTCAAAATTCAAAATTTAAAATTCAAATTTCAATTTTAAATTTCAAATTTAAATCTTTTTCAAAAATCAAATTTCAATTTTTTTTTAAATTAGAAACTAACTTTTTTATTTTGATTTCAAATATTTTTTATTTAAAACTTATCTTTTCTTAACTTCCTTATCTTATCTTTCTTACCTAACCTATCTTACCTTCTTTTAAATTTTAAAATTAAATCTTTTTCAATTTCTTATCTTATCTTTTCTAATTTCAAATTTTAAATTCAAATCTTTTCTCATTTTTTATCTTATCTTATTTTCAAAACTTCCTAACTAATTCTTCTCTCTCCTAATTTTCGAAATTTCCTCCTCTATTTCTTTCTCTTCTTTTTCGAAATTCATTAATTCTTTTTAATTAATTAACTTTTATTTTTGAAATAAATTAATAAATAAAATAAAAACAAAAATATTTTAATTACAATTTAACTCTTATTCCTTGATTCTTCTCCTTCTCTTATCTTCATTCTTCTCTCTCTTCTTCTACCGTTCTTCATCATGAACCCAAATAGGAATGAGGAGTTCAGAAGAACTCTAGGGTACTATACAAACTCCACTGCTGACTTCTATGGAGGAAGTATTAGCATACCTCACATCAGAGCAAGTAGCTTTGAACTAAACCCTCAACTCATTACCTTAGTACAGGAAAACTAAGTACTCTGGACTTCCACAAGAAGAACCTACTGGATTTCTGGTAGATTTCTTAAAGATTGTTGACACAGTACACAATGAGAAAGTAGACCAAGATGTCTACAGACTATTGCTCTTTTCTTTTGCTGTAAGGGACCAAGCAAAGAGGTGGTTGGATAACCAGCCCATATCTAGCTTGAAAACTTGGAAAAAGTTAGTAGACAAATTTTTAAATCAATACTTTTCTCTAAGGAAGATGACCCATCTGAGGCTGGACGTCCAAGGCTTCAAACAAGGAGATGGTAAATCTCTTTATGATGCTTGGGAGAGGTATAGAAGGATGCTAAGAAAATATCCCACTGAAATGTTTCAGGATGGGTACAATTAGACATCTTTTACTATGGACTTTCAAACATGGCTAAAATGTCTTTGGACCACTCTGCTGGTTCCATATATATGAGAAAGATCATTGAAGAGGCTCAAGAGCTTATTGAGATAGTTGCCACTAATCAGTATCTGTACTCATCTGCTCAGACTTCTATAAAAGGAGAGGTTAAAGTAATATCTACTGCACTTAACCCTCCAGAGCAAGATGACCCATTGACTCAGAAACTGCATGCCCTCGCCTAGCAACTACTGGAACTGCAAGAGGCTTTGCAAGAAACTCAGGCTTCTAACAAAAATATAGAAGCCCAGCTTAGTCAAACAAGGCAACAGTTATCTAAGCAGATAACAGAGAAATGCCAGGCTATTCAACTGAGGAGTGGAAAATTCTTAAACACCCAACCTCAGTGCAATAGGAGATCAAAGGAAGAAAAGCTAACAGAGGAACACCAGACTGATGTCCAAGACGTCTCTGAAGGCATTGAATCCCAAGGAGGAATGTCATTGGCATTCAATGCCAAGAAAGGGTATCCATCCCTGGCATTAAATGCCCAATCAGGGACAACAACAAGGGCGTTGAACGCCCAAAAGGGAATAGTAGCCCTGGCGTTGAATGCTAGGAAGGGGGCAGCAATATGGGCATTTAACGCCTAAGCAAGGGAGGCCAGTCATATGCTAATAACAACCCTCCTAAGCAAGCTAATAACCCCCCTTCCAAGACACAAGGTACTCGGCCTTCATCAACCAAGATTGATGAGTACAAGGCCAAGTTATCATACCCTCAATGATTCCAGAAAGTAGAAAAGGATAGGCAATTTGCCAAATTCTTAGAAGCTTTTAAGAAGCTGGAGATCAAAATCTCCTTTGCAAATGCTCTTGAACAAATGCTTTCATATGCTAAGTTCATAAAGAAAATACTGAACAACAAGAGCACGCCCTTGTAGAGGTGACAAAGCCTCAAGAGCTACCTTTCCTAGGCATGCAAATAGAACCAGAAGATGAGTAACTGACTCATCTCAAAGCAGCATTCAAGAAGCTGCAAGTCAATATCTCTTTTACAGAGGTATTTAAAAAGAAGGACCTAATGGGAGATGGAATAAAGGTACTTACTAAAAAGTACAGTATCCTAATTCAAAATGAGCTTCCTAGAAAGATGCCAGATTCAGGGAGCTTTCAAATCCTATGAACTACTGGAAGTTCACTTTTGACAAAGCCCTGTATGATCTTGGCTTAAGTTTAAATCTAATACCTTCATCTGTGATGAATAAGCTAGGAATCCAAGAGGCACAAGAAACAAGGATTACCCTGCACAAGGATTGGATGGTGTTCAAGGTTCTTGATCATCCATTACCCCCTGACAAGGGAGGCACTTGCATAAAGGATTCAGCATTCAAGCCTCCTCCCTTGGATGAAACCAATTCAACCCCTCCTAAGACCAAACGTAAGTTTGGTGTTAGATGTACACTATCCACAAAGGAAGAAGGTCCCAAAAGGAAGATGTCTAGGGGCTGGAAAAACAAAAATATCCCTATTGAAGGCTTTTCACCATGGAAGATGGTGGTATTCACTTATCTCATCATGGTATTAACCATGGAAGAGGGAAGTGGCAAAAAGGGACACCAGCATATTGCCCTGCCTCAGGCAGTGAACAAGATCCTATTTCGTGAGCTTATTATGCTATTCCATGAGAGCACAGAAAGGATGCTCCCAGTAAGGAGTGAGGATTTGTTCCACTATGACTATCTTCCTCCTTGAAAGTGCTTGTTTGAGCGCCATTATTTTTATAAAAAAATATCTTTTTTCAATGAAAAAAGATCTTTTTTATTTTTTGGCGTGTTTGGAAAATTTTTAGTAGTAAAAGTAAAAGTACTAGAAAAATAAAAAAAATATCTTTTTTGAGAAGCTGTAATTTACATCTTTTTTTAAAAGATCTTTTTCTCTTAAAAAAAAGATGTTTTTCATGTAATAAATAAACAAAAAAGTACTTTTATATTGTTATACCCAAACATAATTGATAGATAAAAAGATCTTTTTGCATGAGATACCCAAACATAAAATTACTTTTACTTTTCTATAAGATCTTTTAAAAAAAGATAACTCAAAAAAAGATCTTTTCTTAGAAGCTCACCCAAACAAGCTCAAAGGAGCTGTCCGTCAAGCTAATGACATTAAAGAAGCGCTTGTTGGGAGGTAACTCAGCCTTAATTAATTGTTTTTATTTTCCTTAATTTTGTTTTTCTTTAAGTTATTTCTTTAGGGTCATGATCATGTGCAGCAGTCAGAATAGAGACAGAAACGCTAAGCAGTGAAAACAGAACACTCTGGATGGAGTGATGCTGGCGTTAAATGCCAGCCAGGGAGCACTGGCTAGGCGTTCAATGCCCCAATAAGCAGCATAGCTGGCGTTCAGCAGACCCTGGGTGTTCAAACGCCAGTGCAGAGGGCAGGAAATCTGAATTCCCTAGCCACTCAGGATCAGTAGGTCCCACAGACTCTCCACCTACCCACCTATCATATTTGCTCGAGGACGAGCAAAACTCTTAATTTTGGTGTTGCAAAAGCTTTGCTTTTTAACTTCTACCACTCCTGCAAAGAGCCATGAAGGAAGAACAACAAAGACAAAGGAGTGACATTGAAGAGATCAAGCACTACATAGGATCTTCAAGAAGGAACACTAGCCACTACCAATAAAGGTAGATTCGTTCTCTTTATCTCCTTTTCTTATGTTATTTTCTATTTTCTGTATGTGTTATTGTCTATTCTCTTGTTCTTACTGCATGATCATTTGCATTTATGTCTTAAAGCTATGAATTATTCCATGCATCTATCACCTTGTTTAAAAGAAAAAAATTAATTGAAAAAGAAAATTAAGATGCATGAATTTCAAGTTTATAATAAGAATAATTCAATTATCTTGATGTGGTGGCATTGCTTTTGTTTTCTGAATGTATGAATGAACGGTGCATATTTGAAGTTGGAATTTTAGAATGTTGGCTCTTGAAAGAATGATGAAAAAGGAAAAGTATTATTGGTAATATGAAAAATCCAAAAAAAAATTATTCTTGAAGCAAGAAAAAGTAGCAAAAGAAAAATCATGTTGCGAAAAAAAATAAAAAAATAATAAAAAGCAGAAAAAGCCAGTAACCCTTTAAATCAAAAGGCAAGGATAAAAAGATCCAAGGTTTTGAGCATCAGTGGTTAGGAGCGCCTACAAGGAATAAAATCCTGGCTTAAGCGGCTCAACCAAGCTGTCCCTAACCATGTGCTTGTGGCGTGAAGGTGTCAAGTGAAAAGTTTGAGACTGAGCGGTTAAAGTCGTGATCCAAAGCAAAAAGAGTGTGCTTAAGAACTCTGGACACCTTGATGAATCCACATTTTATGGTGTTTATTTGCTCTATTTGGGTTTCATCAAATTTTCTTGTATTTATCCATTGAAATAGCATAGTTTCATAATTTCTCCCTAAATTGTGCTTGAAAGTGAAAACATGCTTTTTAAGCTTTATAATTGCTAAATTTTATTCAATTTAATTCCATTTGATGTCTTGATGTGTTTGTTGAGTAATTTCAGGCTTAAAAGCCAAGTATAGATTGAAGAAGTGGAAGAAAACCATGCAAAATGGGAGAATTCAAGAAATGAAGAATTTGTAAAGCTGCCAGTTATGATCCCTCGGTACTAAAGTGATCATAACTTGAGATACAGAGGTCCAAATGAGGCGGTTCCAGCGGCATTGGAAAGCTAACGTCTGGGACTTCAAAATGATATACAATTTGATATAGTCGACATAAGTCTAAGTGTGCGTACGCACATGTCCTGGCACGTGAGCTTATTAATTGCAAATCACTGGGGGCGATTTCTGGGCCCCAAAACCCAATCCAACTCATTTCTGAAGCTATTTCAAGCCAAATTGAAGAGGGATGAAGGGAGGAGCACTTAGGGTTAGGTTTTACATGTTTTAGTTAGTTTTCTAGAGAGAGAAGATCTCCCTTCTCTCTAGAATTAGGGTTTTTTAGTTTACTTTCTCTCTAATTTCAGCATTTAATTATTGTTTTAATGTAGTTTCATTTATGTTTCTTGCTTTCTTCCATAGATACCGATAGAAAATAAATAGGCACTCAAAACAAGTCCATCTTCGAGCATCATTGACGAACTCCTTATCAATTTCGATTCACTATAATATTAATATAATATGAACAACAATTCAACCAATTCAATTGACTAAAGAATAAAAAAAAAGTCTGAAAAAAAGAATATATTCGCAAAAAAAAAAAAAATTTTTTCTACATAAACACTCTTTTTTTACATTTGTCTTGATCATTTTCATTTCTTTTGTTATTTTCTCAATTTTTTCATTTCTAGTTTATGAACACTCTTGTTATTTTCAATTTCATTTAATGCAATTTTGATGTTTTATGTCTCTCTTTAATGCTTGTTTGAGTTGTTATTATTATTTTATTACAATTGGTAGTTCTAGATTTGGTTTTATTACAATTTATGATCTTTTTCCTGTTATGCATGCTAGGTGTTTGATAAAATATCTCTTTTAACTTTTGCCTAATTTTTCACACTTTTGGCTTGGAATTGGATAATTAGGTGATCTTGAGTCATAGATGTCCATTCGATATTGTGATTAGAATTGTTAGTTGGTTTGGTTTCTACTAACGCTAGTCTTTCACTAAGTTAATTAGTGAGTTGATTAGGACTTGTGGATTGGGATCAATTATGCCCTTTTGACTTATTCTCGATGTTAGGATAGACTAATTGGGATTAATTCTTAGCAATTATCATGTTTGTGGTCTATGATTATGATAGGAATCCTTAACTCCCAATCCTTGCTAAGATTTCCTACTTTTTGCCACTTGAATTACATTTTTGATTTACTTGCTTTGAGCTTTAATTTCTTGCATGCCTATTTACTTCCGTGCACTTTAATTTCTTGCCTCTTATAATCAACCCCCAAAACCCTCATAGCCAATAATAGGACACTTAATTGCAATTCTTAGGGAGAACAACCCGAGAGTTTAAATACTCTTGGTTATTTGATTTGAATTGTGATAATTCTTTGATTTAAACTTTGATTCAGAGTTAATTGTTGGTCTAGACTATGCTTGCAACGAGATTCTCTATTTTTGTGAAATTCTATATCAACGCAAATTTCTTTCATCACACCTCTATCTGGGGATTCTAGCAAAGCTGAATCACAATCCGAAAGGGTTCACCCAATTAAAATGTCTGTGGCATTTATGTATTCGGTGGTAATACTGGAAAACAAAGTACTTAGCATCACGGCCAAGACTCTGAAAGCTGTGTTCAAGAATAAAAAAGAACTAAACTAGGAGAGTTAATAATATCATCTGGATTCTAAGTTCCTAAAGATGCCAACATTTCTAAGTTTCAATGGAGAGTGAGATGCCAAAACTATTCAGAGGCAAAAAGCTACTAAGTTCCGCTCATCTAATTGAAACTGAGCTTCATTGGAAACTCAGAGATTTATTGTATCTTAATTTTCTTTTTATCCTACTGTGTTTTTAGTTGCTTGGGGACAAGCAATAGTTTAAGTTTGGTGTTGTGATGAGCGAATATTTTATACGCTTTTTGGTATTATTTTCATATAGTTTTTAGCATGTTTTGTTTAATTTTTATTAAGTTTTCATAGGTTTTAGTGTTAAATTCACAATTTTTGATTCTACTTTGAGTTTGTGTGTTTTTGTGCAATTTCAGGTGATTTCTGGCTGAAATTAAGGAGCTGGAGCAAAAGTTAGCAAAGTCTGATTCAGAGACAGAGAAAGCACTGCAGATGCTGTGCGGATTTGACCTCCTTTCACTCGGATTTATAATAGTTCATACTTTGCTTCAGAATAGAAGGCCCAAAACTGGCATCCAACGCCAGCCTCCTGTCCCCTTCTAGGCATCCAGCGCCCAAGGAGAAGAGACCAGCATCAAAATGCCCAAAGAGGACCCCCTAGCGAGTGTTCAACGCACTAGAGATCTCATAACACGTGGATCTCATCAAAGCTCAGCCCAAACACTCACCAAGTGGGCCCTAGAAGTGGATTTTAGCACTAAAAAGACTGTTTTACCCTTACTAGTCATTAGTTTAGTATTTAAAGTAGAAGATCACTCTTTGTTAAGGATCTTTGGCCACTTTTACACCATATTTTTTGTTCATCATTGTATTTTCTATCAGTATGAGTTTCTAAACCTCCTAGATTGAGGGAAGGAACCTTGCTGAGTCTTATGAATTAATTAAAGTATTACTGTTTCTCTTCAATCCGTGTTTGATTTAATTCTAAGATGTATATTCGTTCTTCAACATGGTGAATGGGATGGTCCGTGACAACCAGCTCCGTTTATCATACTAGGACCGCGTGCCTGACAACCACCCATGTCTACTTGGGTTCGTGTGAATACTTCAGTGGAAAGCATTGAACCGCCAGCTTGATTATACATCTCTTAGACGGCTAATCCACGACTTCGTTGGGGACTTTTTGAGACATCAGTTCAGCCAATTTACAGGGAGATTAGGGTCTCTGTGGTAGAGGCTAGAACCCATAGGCAGCATTCTCTGATCCGGAAGATTCGACCTTGTCAGTGGCGTTTTGAGTATGATCATTAAGGAGAGTGGACTGCAGAAGCTTCACCCTCAATCAAAATGGATCCACACTAAGCCTAGGGATCAATCTGGAGGAGTATTGGTGGTTGCTCAAACCAGCGGCAATCACATACAACTTGCCATAGAAGAAATCATTCACAATTGAAGAAGACAGTGAGACCAGAGTTAATCCATAAGGACAAAGCAACTCCAAGTCTTAACCATCTAAGTTTTAAGACTATCATTATAAACATATCAACCTAGTTCAGATCTCACAAATCCAACAACTCTTCTATCTGCCTGACTAAGACCTGCAAGATAACCATAGCTTGTTTCAAACTACAATCTTCGTGGGATCGACCCTGACTCGCTCAGGTATTACTTGGACGACCCAGTGCACTTGCTGGTACAGTTGTACGAAGTGTGGGAATTCGTGCACCATATGCGGCCTAGCCGTAAGACTTATATAAGCACACTGTATGCATCTAGAAAGCCATATCTAGGACTCGTGCTCAGGTAATATCGGGAGCGGGTAGGCAACCGACACATGAGCTCATAGCCTGCGTTAGGGTTAGACATGCATCATGTTGTTTGCATATTTGCTTTTGATTGCACTTGCTTGTCTTATTTCTTTGTGATTGTGCTGTTTGTCTTGTTGTGACTTGCTTGTATATTGAATTGAATCTCTTGCTTTTACTATTAATTTGTGAATGTATTAAAGTGATTACGAATTGACGTTTTGACTAAGAATTAATTATGTGGCTGATAGATGGGTAATGTGACTAGTTTTATATTTAAAATTTGTTTTAAGTTTAGAGATTTTATAAAGAGGTAATTAGTTAGCTAAAGTAAAATCAAGAGTATTTTCAAAGGATTTGATAAAAATATAGTTTTATTGAGTAAAGTTAATTATTTGTATTTTATTTCATTACTTTTACGGCATTATCATTCCCTACTGAGAACGTGTGGTTTGTTCTCACCCCAAAATCTTCCACCCTTTTAGTGATACAGGTTCGAAGATTCAATAAGATGCTGCGGATGATTAGTAGATTTACTTGTGATTCCTGTTATTTTTATAGAGTTCCCTCGCCCTTGTTGCTTTAGCTTTTATTTTATCCAGAGGGGGTGGATAGGTATTGTATTCGAGTTTTATATTGAATTTAATTGTATAGCATCGATTATTATTAATAATTATGTGATTATTATTGTTTGAAGATCTTTGATATATGATTTTAATTACTAAAAAATAATTTTCTGGAATTTTCTGAAAAACTGAAATGCGATATCGACGTAAAGGTTCAATATTAAACAGATAATAAACGAAAACAGGTTAGTAACTCCTTACTTTTAGTACGACCATAACAACTAAAAGTTAGGGTGTTACATTATGGTATCAGAACAGTTCGTTCCTGTTAGAGCCTTGGGAATGGACTAACTATGCTTCATTGCATACTCTGAGTGTCTGTCATGCCTAGTGACTTGTTCTGATAATAAGAGTTTAGATTTTATATGCATGACTGTCTGTTGATTAATGTTGTTAGCTTACTATTGCATTCCTCTTGGTATTAAGTCTAGCCAACTTAAGACTAATGATT
Organism: Arachis ipaensis; assembly: GCF_000816755.2. Classification (NCBI taxonomy): domain Eukaryota; kingdom Viridiplantae; phylum Streptophyta; class Magnoliopsida; order Fabales; family Fabaceae; genus Arachis; species Arachis ipaensis. Next base: position 59,599,554 of record NC_029786.2, read on the forward strand.
TATGTATATGGGAACACTAATGGGTTGTCATGGACGAAATAAAGATAATAGGTAACACATGTTGTGGGGTTTGGAAAATGTTAGAGGTTGCATCTCGAGGTTACTTGGTTGTATATCTTGTTCTTTCATGGTTTACCTTGAAATCCTTGTTTCAGATTTCTTTCTTGAAAAATAACTTGATTCTTCTTCAACCCTATCTTTTATTTATATGCATTCCCGATGATCTTAACTGCATATGCTAGCTTAGATTCTTTATTCTTCTACCTTTCTTGAATGTGATTGGTTCTCTTATTTCAAGTCTTACCTCTAAAGCGTATCCTTGCTTGATTGTGATCTTCGGTGTTTGCTTGTATCCTTTTGGGTAAACTCGAAATTAGTACAGTACCACGTGCAATCTTTAGGTATAGCGAGCGATGTGTTAGTTCTTTGGTATGTGTTTTGTTGATGCGGAAAGTAAAGGCTGTGAGTATGCGATGTCACAGGAAAATGTGGAGTTTGATTCACGCAAAAGAGTTTGTGAATGTTGGACATGTTACCGTATTGGGTTGCGAGGTGATGGATGATGTTAAAAATTCTCGGAGGATTTATTTGACAAAGTGTGGATGGGAATAGTGAGGTTACGTCATGTTGAAGTTTAGGGAGTTAAATATCTGGACTCAGTATGAAATCAGTGTTGTGAACGTTAACCACATTGTTTTAACGCCAGCCTGTTTTGTAATCGTTTACATTGAGCTACAAGCCTCACACTTATACCCTTATATCTCTATACCATATGAGAATCCTATTATTTGAAACTGTAGGTATGTATATCTATATTCTAAGACTTTTTGCTTTTTCATCAAATGTTTAAAAAGTAAAGTGTTGAAACTAGGTACTATTTTGTGTATTACGTTAAATTTTTTAGGACAAAAAATTTTATAAGTGGAGTAGAATATAAGACCTTAAATCTTTAAAAGCTTGAGTAATTGAAAAATAATGAGGATTTTAGATATATGATTTAATTTGAATAATTAGACTTTGAACTCTATTTTATGATTTTAAGAGAAATTAAATTGATTATCTCTATTTATTTGAAAATTGATAATTAAATAATAATTTTCATAAATGAGTGTTGGATTAAAAAAGGGAGTTTTCAATTACTATATATCTCTAATTTTTATTAAAATTACCAAATTACTCCAAACCCAACTACACAAAACCCTAACCCTAATTTTTATCCTAAATCTAGTCGCCTTACCCCCTTCCCTTTCTTTCGCAACACACACAAGACACACATGCAGGATGCAGCCACAATAAGGAAAGAAATAAACAGAAAGAGAGAGAGATCTGAGTGAGCAGAGGGAAAGAAGGAGAAAGGAAGGAGAGGGGGGAGAAGGAAGGGGACCGCACTAGCGCTGCTGGGCCTCATCACCGCTGTCGCGCTGTTAGCCCTTGTCGCCGCCATCACGCCACCACTAAGCAGATTCATTCCGTCGCTTCTGCCACTGTCTTCTCCACGCGCCGTCGTCGAAGTCACTGGAGGTGAGAGAGAGAGAGAATCGCAAAGAGAGAGAAGGATGTGCTACCGCCGCTAGAAAGGAGGGTCTTCGTCGACGCTGATGACGTTGCTATTGTTGGAGGACGTCGCCGAGGAGCGGATCTACCGCTGAAGACCCGCCGCCGTTCAGCCTCGTCCTGCCCGCGTTTGGTCCACCGTAGGGGGATGAAGGCCGACCGAGACAGTATGTTGTTGAGGAAGGGAAGACGTTGTCGTCGTGTTTCCTGGTCGCCGGTGATGGAGTTGCGTCACCGTCAACCCTATGGGCTGTTCTGACCGCTGCTGACGGAATCCACTAGAGTTGTTCGGGGGGTTGATGCCGCTCAGTTATCTCGGTTCCTTTTTAGTGCAGTAAGTTGTTCTCCTTGGAAACCCTTATAGTCTCTGTTCAGCTATATCTTACTGAGGATTTTGCCACGTTATTTGCCATAGGGTTGAGTATTGGTGCTTGCATGTCGTGTTTGAAGTCGCTGTTGTTGCTTCAGAAATGGTCAAATGTTGTGGCTATTGCAGGACATAAGGAAAAATGGGTTTTAACACGTTTAGGTTTTGTGCGTTTTGACGAGCTGAGGTAAGGGATTTATTTTAAAAATTAACTGTTTTAATTTATGAATGCCTTTGAAGTTTAGTGAGTAACTGCAAATAATTTATAAATGTCTTGTTTAATTAATTGATGAAAATTGGCATAATTGAGATTGTTAGTGATTGTGAATATGATTGAATGTGATGAAATTATGTTGAGATTGATTTGTGGCTGTGTTTGAGGATGATGATTGTTATTGGTTTTCTGATTATTTTAGAATTGCTGGAAATTCCAATTTTAGTTAATTATGTCCAATTGATTGTTATTGAATTGTTCATTTGTTGACACTATGATGGTTGTTGATATTAGTTTATAACTAATTAGGTTTGGGTTTGAAAAGGGTTAAAGGATTTAAAGTTTGATTACTAAATCAATTTTCTTGAAACCGGAATTTTAAAGATAAAAATAGTAGTTTTGAAAACGAACTAGTAATTTGATAGTGAACAAAATTGTGTGAGGTTAAAGCATGATTTTTGGGACTTTTGACGTTATACTGGGCTACTTTCAAAGAATGGTTGATGGAAATTTTGAATGTTATCTGATGAAAGAATGATAGTCGTTAAACTAGTTTATGATGAGTTGTTTATTGAGAATTTATTGTTATTATAACTGCTGATGAAAAGAGCTGATGATTTGTTGAGAAAGAGGGAACCCGTAAGGGTGGCTAAGCCCGAATTTTAGAGGAAATGCTGCTAAATTTTTATAAAATTCTAAGACTTTATTTAAAGTGTTATTTAAAAGCGAATCTAATTTAAGAATATTATTTGATTTCGATTTATTACAAAAAGAGTTTTGTTTCAATTCGATTTATTAAGAAAAGTATAATGCTTTAAACTCAATCTTTTGAGAAGAAATTTTACTTTAAGTTATTTTTTGAGTTGGTTTGATAAGAAAGAAAAGAAGGAAAAGTAAAGAAAAGAGAGATAATTAAAGGAACCTCTGCCACAGGAGAGCAGAGAACAAAGATTCAATGAATATATTAAGTAAAGGAATGTCTGCCACAGGAGAGCAGATGCGACTTTGTTTGGGCCTTAGTGCCAAATGTATAGTGGGGACGTTCATACACTGAGAACTGTTTTCCAGATGTAAGCACATTGAAAGTCACATTGTATGCGGCCTAGCCGTAAGATTTATATAAGCACACTGTATGCATCTGGAAAGCCATATCTGGGACTCGTGCCTGGGTAATGTCGGGAGCGGGTAGGCAACCGATACATGAGCTCATGGCCTGCGTTAGGGATAGACATGCATCATGTTGTTTGCACATTTGATTTTGATTGTGCTTGCTTGTCTTATTTTTTGTGATTATGTTGTTTGTCTTGTTGTCACTTGCTTGTATATTAAATTGAATCTCTTGCTTGTACTATTAGTTTGTGAATGTATTAAAGTGATTACGAATTGACATTTTGACTAAGAATTAATTATGTGGCTGATAGATGGGTAATGTGACTAGTTTTATATTTAAAATTTGTTTTGAGTTTAGAGATTTTATAAAGAGGTAACTAGTTAGTAAAGTAAAACCAATAGTATTTTCAAAGGGTTTGATATGAGTAAATTTAATTATTTGCATTTTATTTCATTATTTTTACGGCATTCTCATTCTCTACTGAGAACGTGTGGTTTGTTCTCACCCCAAAATCTTCCACCCTTTCAGTGACACAGGTTCGAAGATTCAGTAAGAAGTTGCGGCCGATTAGTAGACTTACTTGTGATTCGTATTGTTTTGTTTTTATAGAGTTCCCTCGCCCTTGTTGCTTTAGCTTTTATTTTATCCAGAGGGATAGGTATTGTATTCGAGTTTTACATTGAATTTGATTGTGTAGCATCTATTATTATTAATAATTATGTGATTATTATTGTTTGAAGATCTTTGATATATGATTTTAATTACTAAAAAACAATTTTCTAGAAATTTCTTAAAAACTGAAACGGCCCCCTCCTCCTCTCACTCGCTGACCGAACAAAGAGTTCGTTGTCGGGCAATCCCGTTGATGAGGTTGCTTGCGTCGGTGCACATTCCTTCTTCGTTAAGCGTGTAAAATAGAGCAGCTATGGTCTTCGTCCCGGGTGGGGGCAGGTTCAATAGAAAACGGATGCTAGCATGCTCAACCTTATCATTCACAGGCACTGTTCGAGAAAATCAAAGCAGACCATGGGGCCTTCGTCAGGTAGGAACTCAGGGGGGGTCTTGTATATTATAAAAAAGAAGCAGTGCGATATCGACGTAAAGGCTCAATATTAAACAGATAATAAAAGAAAACAGGTTAGTAACTCCTTACTTTTGATACGATGATGACATGCTAAAAGTTAGGGTGTTACAGATTAGGTGAGTATAGAGCCTAGGCTAGCTTGGGTACCAGCTTAGGGACTTCTTGAACAGGTCAGGGATTGGGATGTTGTATGTATATATATATATATATATATGTATGTATAGTTATTAACTAGCTACTTGTAAGGGTGTCCTAATTAAGATCTATGTCCCAATAAAGGCTGGATGACTGAATGTTATCAAATGCTTGAGATGTATGTATATATATAAATGTGTGTTTACTTTTAACTACGTATCTTATTGTTACTTATGATATCATCTGTGTATGTTCATGATTGTCAACTTAAACGTTTTTTTAAAAAAAAGTACATCGCAAAATAACTACGCTTTTAACAATGAATTAGGCTCATATATTAAATAATAGATAATAATTAGGAAGACAAGTTCGTAGCACTCAGTTTCCGGTATGATCTAGACATACTGAAAATTGGATTGTTATAGTAGACATAGAGTTGAGTGTGCGTACGCAAACATTGTGTGCATACGAATGCGTTTGAGCGTGTGCCTCATTTAATGTAACACGTGATCAGCGATTTCTAGTCCATTTTGGACCCAATCTAACTCATTTCTGATGCTATTAAACCAATAATTGAAGGGGAATGAACTAAGTAGTCATAGTTGTAGGTTTTTATCATTTTTTAGGTGATTCTAGAGAGAGAAGCTCTAAATTTTCTCTAGAATTTTAGGATTTTATCTTAGTTTTCTCTTTACTTTGAGGTTTTGATCTTACTTTAGTTTAGTTTGCTATATATTTTCTTGTTCTAGCATCTTAAGTCTCTTAATTTACTTGTTAATTTCCTCTATTTTGTTTCTTTTATGTTCATGAACTCTTGTTAATTTTAATTACATTTAATGCAATTTGATGTTTTGTGTTTTCTTGATGCTTGATTGAGTTATTATTACTATTTTCGTTCAATTGGTAGTTTAGATTCTATTATTATTGCAATTTACTATTTTTTTTTCTTTAATGCATTCCAAGTGTTTGATAAAATGCATCTTTTTGTTTTTTGAGTAGAATTTTGCATTCTTGGCTTAGGTTCGTAATTTAGGTGACCTTGAGTTATTAATGTCTAAATTGATTGATAATTTAGAGATTTTAATTAATCTTGTTTCCATTGACGCTAATATTTTACTAATTCAGTTAGTAAATTGATTAGGACTTATGAATTAGGATTAATTAAGCCCATTTGACTTTTCTTCGATGTTGGGGATGACGAAGTGCAGTGACGGATCCAGAAAATTTTGGGTGGGGGCAAAATATATATAATATGATAATAATTTTTATAATTATACTTTGTTATTATAAAATATAATTAGTTTTTAAATTATTAACCAACAAATTAAAATACTAAAATAATAATTTAAATAATAGTATATAATTTTATGTCAAGTGAATTTTTTTAAAATTTTTTAATTGTGAATGACTAAATGTTTTTAAAAAATAAAAAAAAATTAGAGATCAAATTTTGCTCTAAATATTTTTGTGCATTTTCTAAACATTTATTCAAACGTTGACAAAATAATTTAGATTAAATGGATATGTTATTTGTTAAATTTGATTTTTTTTGTCACTTTTAATAAATATAATATTTATTAGTTATTCTTATTGCAATTTTCAAATCATT
>NC_029786.2:59606000-59612106 GCF_000816755.2 Arachis ipaensis
ATAAACAGATTTTTTAAAATTTTATATTTATTTATTAGTTGCAATTATAAAATAACAAATCTATAATTATTTCACTCCTTCTTTTTAAATGTTATTGTAACAAATTCATTTGAATTTTGAATTACCATTTATTTTTACATAATTGAAGTTGATGAGTGAAATTTAATTATAGTTGAGTCAAATTTAATTATATAGTGGGGACAAATAAATTTTGTTACTATATATTAGTTAAAAAATTTTAAACTTCATTAGGTGCACTTACCCCCACATTCATCAACATAAATCCGTCCCTGACGAAGTGAGATTGCTCTTTATGACTATTATGTTGTCGTTAGTAACAAGAATAGTGATCCTTGACCATCAACCCTTGCCAAGAGATTTCTTAGTTAATTTCTTTTATTGCCATAGTTTAATTACTTTTGATATTTAGTTATTGTTTGTTTCTTTAATTCCTTGCTATTTACGTTCCTTGTTATTGCTATCAACTCCCGATTTTCCTCAAAGCCAATAATTGAGCACTTGATTGCAATTCCTATAGAGAACGACTCGGGATTCTATTCCTGATTATTTTGGTTTGTATTGTGACAATCTTTTTAAAAATTGATTGAGAGTTATTCTTTGGTTTGGACTATGTTATTAACGAAGTTTTTTTCTATTGAGAAATTCTAAATCGACATTAATCTCTACATCACATTCATACGCGACTTTGTCCCATTTTAACCCATGCGTACGCGGACAGGGGGCATGCGTACGCATGACCCTTGTTTTGTTGAAAACTTATTTTTTTGAAAGTTCAATAGTTTCTCTAGCTTTCTAAACTTCTTTAATTACTATTTAAGACTCTTAGCTAGTAATTAGGCTTTGAGAGTAGTAAGGATGGGTTAAGTAACTCAATTAGATATTTTCTGTTAATGAGTTTAGAACACGGTGACTTACGCTTAGAAAGTTCAGTGGATGGAATGACTTTAGTAGATTGGCGGAGTTTTGAGATGATAATGTATTGAGACAAATGTATGATTGAGGTTGTTGGAAATTGATGAGATGAGTATTAAAGAAATTGTGCTATATGAGCAGCGATCACTGAGTCTGATTATATACTATTGATATGCTGAGATTTGGTAAGTTGCTACGCGCCTGGCAAGGACGGTGGTTAATCCTGCTTGTCGAGGTTATGGCACCGGCATGAGAACGGCGGTTAATCTCGCTTACGTTGAGATGTGAGGTCTGAGGTTGAGGATCCCGCTCGCATCCTTTCGAGTCGCAAGAGTGGGCCGGGAACTATATCCCTGGGGTACCAATTATTCGTGACCAAAAGGCGACATCCCAAGGGGATGTGTCGAGTTGGTAGTTGAACCAACAAGTGATATCACGCCCAATAGGACAGGCATTCATCATGTGCATCTTCTATGTATTTGCTTGTTTTGCTTACTTGCATCCATTGCCTAAGTGTATAACATGCTTACTTGCTAATTGTGTTTCCTATTGTATATGTATATTACTTGTGTTTTACTTGCTTGCATTTATCTGTGGTTTCTACTGGGATTGGAGAGGTTCGGTATGAGATGGCGATGGGATCTCATGGAGGATAGGTTGGCGAAGGCTGTGAGACAGCAGTGTTTTTGTTAGTTAGAAAATCCTTAAGAATAGATAACCCTTTTATGAATTTTTATTAAAATATTGCTAAGTTTGAATCTTATGCATGTGGAAAGTTCTAGGATTGCCTTTGGCTCCCCAGAACCTTATATCTTATTTATTGGGCACTGTTACCATACTGAGAACCTCCGGTTCTCATACCATATATTGTTGTTGTTTTCAGATGCAAGTCGCAACCCTCCTTGGTGAGTTTGCGGATGGTGACAGAGCGGAGGATGGCTCTCTTTTGTATTGTGTTCATTTTGATGTAGCTCTCACTTTTGTATATTGTATCTGGATACCTTAGAGGCGTAACTTTGAGAGACAGGATGTAACTGTTTTAACTTTTAGAAACTCTGCTGTATTTCTATTTTGGCTAGTCGGCCTAAACTCCGCAGGCTGTAACTAGTCCTCTTTTGTATATATATATACTTGTTTACTCTATTTATCCTGTTTATCTTTTGTACCTATGCATTTAGTTGTCACGTGTGAAAGCTTCACGCTTTTGTATCTCTGTTTTCTGCGTCTTTGAGCTTTTATTCCTTCATTGGGCTTCTAGTATATTACATTCTTTGATTATATATTATTGTATGAGCTTTAGAACTGTTGTGGCGCTTTGTCGTCCTTTGCCAGCTAGAGGTAAAACTTAGGGTGATGGGGTGGTACAATGCGTACGCATGGATGATGCGTATGCACGATTGGCAGCTTTGCACAATCTTCATTTCTTCATGAATTCTCTACTTTTGTATGATCTTCTTCCATCTTTTCAAGCCTTCCTTACCTTCGAAATCTTAAATCATTCAAACAAACATTTCACGGTGTCGAATGGGATAAAAAAATAGAATTAATTTGACACTTTTAAAACATAAAAAGCATGTTCTAATCAATTAAGTACAAGTAGGAGAAAATTCACAAAATCATGCATTTACAATGAATAAGTGCAAGTTAAGTTGATAAATTATACTCTTTTTAACCCAAAAAATCATCATAAAATATGGGTTTATCACTCCTTGAATTATATGTTATAATATATAGACTGCTTTGAAGTTTTGATGTTTCCTCCTAGGATTGCACAACAAAGACATTATTTCTGAGTTAGCTATCGAATATGTTGAGTTCTTGGTGATAACTAACACATGAGCTCATAACCAAGATTGAAAATATGTATACATCATACTACATTTATTTGCTTATTACTTGAAGTTATTTGTCTGTATGTTAGTACTTGAATAATTAGAATATGTGTGATTGTTTAGGAATAGTTGGTTCTAGTGAAGGTAGGGGAATGGGCTGTAATGTTTCAAGGAAGGGAGTTACCAGATGATGGATTTGAAAAGGACAAGAACGTGAATATTATGTTCCATGATCGGAAAAAAAAGTAAACAGTAGTAGAATTAAATTGGTTAATTATGAAAAAAAGGTAATTTAGAGAAGAAAATGGTATTAAAGAGTATGAGTTATAAGAGAATAGCAGTTGAATTCTAAAAGTTTAGAAGAACAAAAGGAATTTACAGGAAAAAGATTCATAAAACAAGCATTAATCGGATCCTATAAGGCAATTTATATTTTATATCTTTTTATGATAATTCTGAAACCTCTATTGAGATCGCATCGTTTAGTTCTCAACTCCCTATATCCTAACATTTTTCATGAAATGAATAAGAAAGCTTTTGAGGGGTCGATAAGCCCTGGAAGTACAGTAGTTAAATTTAGAATATACTTGTATTTAGTTATTTTTATGTATCATACGTTATATATATAAGTATATGTATAGAAGTATAGTGGATGTATTTTTATTTATGACAATGAATGTAGTTGTTTGAGTTGTAGTATTTGTTGATTTTCTTGTTATGGTTGGATTTTTGGAATGTATGGATAAAAAACTGTACTCTATTTTAAGTTTCGTTTTTAAAAGCTCCTATAATATGTAAATAAATAATATAATAAATACATATAATATACTGTAACTTAAGCGTAATATTTTGGTAATAAGAGGATTACATTTTACATTATCAATCGTTATTGAAAATTATTAATAGTGTGACAAAAGAACAAATATAATTAATTTATAATCATTGAAGAATAAATTTAATTGATAAAATTTTTTAGAGACGAAATTTAAACAACTTATTTTTTTTGGAGATTAATTTGACTATTAACCCAAATTTTATAGTTCAAAATAGTTTGAGATATTATAAAACCAAAAGAATATAACATCTTAATAATCGGGCATTTGTAAATAATTTTTTATATTTGATTGCTAGAAAAATAAGATTAAGTTTTAAAGGATAAGTTATTAGTGTTATTGTTGTTTTAAAATTAAAATTGTAACGCAGTTGTTACTATTGGAATAGACTTTGGGACCACTTATACTATTGGAATAGACTTCGGGACCACTGGGCTTAGCTCAATTTATCCCGAATTACATTTTATAACTAGTGAGTAGTCACATTGTAGACGTTTTCTTTGCAAGTTAAATAAATAGTTTTATGTTTTCAGGCTGCGTTAATATTTCCGAAAAAAACATGGTTAGTATGTTTGCACTCTATCAACAGAATCAGTTAAAAATAATCAATTCTCTGTACAGCACTAAAGTAAACCAAGATCATTCTGTTCAATACATTCTTTTAATTACAAAAATCGATTATCCATAACTAAATAAACAAATAGGAAATAGCCGTCGTAATTCAAGAGTCAACTGGCCCCAATACGATCAACCATTACTTGTGCATTAAAACATTGAACCTTCAAAGGAAAACGGTGGGATGAGAGTGGTAACGAGGAACTTGAGAAAAAAAAACGAAAAAATAAATGAACGAAATCGCAATACTGAATGAAATTTATAGTTTTAATGTCTCCCTGAAACCAATGCTGAAGCTATGTTCTACGCCCTTTCTACCAACCATGGGAAGGCTTCCATTCTGCATCATGGCCACAAACTCATTATAATCTATGCGCCCATCCTGCATTCCATTAACCAGAGTTGATATCAGCCACAACTTGATAGAAGCATATTCTTCAGGTGTCGATGTGTTCAACTTCTAAGAAAAAACTGGATAGACCAATGAATGCTTCGTCTAAGGAGTACTTTTGATGTTTACTCCCAAAAATTTAGGGACTATAATAATAATAACAAGGCCTAAAGTCCCTGGTATATGCATTAAATGAGCTGCAATATTGTGCAAGTATTTCTCTTCGTTCTCTAAGGGGAGAGAGAAATAATGGGTATCAAGTTTACCAGCCTTATTGATGGTGAAGATAAGTTGAGTTAAATAAAAACCGGAGCCTCACTTTGTATAATCTAAGACAATTATATGAAGGAAAAAAAAAAATCTCAAATGCAATGAATTTCTCTGTTCTCATAGAATGTAAATAAAGGGCACATTAGCCTACTAGCATCCCAAAACTGTAAAGGATCTAGGGATAATAGATGCAAGCCAAGTATCTTCTTAATCAGAAATGTAAATTGGTAAAGTATGGGAGTAATCACTTTTGGATTGATTCTGTGAACCCATTTAAAATAAAATTATTGATCTAGGGACAGTTTGCTCCCTCGCTTTGGAGGATCCAAACTGGTAGAAAGCTCTACGACAACATGTTTTCTGCTCCAAATTTTAACACTGAAAAGATTCCACGGGGACTACAATAGTTATTTGTGCCCTATAAGAAAATGCTTAAGTTTTTTATATGGGATAAACCAAAGATATATGGTTTTGATTCCTCTAATATTTTTGTTGTGGTTTTGATCCAAAGATTATTTAAAGAAAAAGTAGTCCCTAACGTTATCTCATATACACAAAACTTGGAGATGCGTGTTTCTGTAGGATGGCAATAGGAAGTGCCAAAACCACAAGATAAATTTCAAAGATAAAAACAAAGCCACAGATTGCTAATGTTAGACAGATAAAAAATTTAACCCAAAAACTTATCTGCATTCCTATTAATCTAGTGGCAGGGGTAGGAGAACTCTTGGATGTAGACATGAAAGATGTAGAAACAAAATGGACAAGAAAGTCAAATAGTACGTTTCTCATAATCAAACCAAAACAAAGACGAACTATGATATATATAATTGGAAACTGATTAGTTACTTACATTATCTTGATCGATTTCTTTGATTATCTCTTCCAAGCGGGCATCTTCAATGCCAAACTCATCACAAGCCTGTTGAAGTTCATCTTGGGTAATATAACCACTTCCATCTTTATCAAAGTATGTAAAGGCTGCAAATAAATGATCTTCTCTTTCAATCTTATTAAGATGCAAGGTTGCAGCAATGAACTCGCCATAATCAATTGTTCCACTGTTATCTATATCAGCCTGCAATTGAGTTAGACATTTGAGTTAGCCTATTAGACAAAAGGAATAACATAAATGCACCAAGATAATTTAATGGTGTAGATCTAAAAGAGATTATTGATATACAATTACGCTAAAATCTATTCCATTGGATTGTCTTGATACCAAAAGAAAA
>NC_029786.2:59612176-59631664 GCF_000816755.2 Arachis ipaensis
CAATTGTAAGCAGATATTCAATCTCAATTCCTCCTAATTACGTTTATGGTTTGACCATTTCGGGCCATTGAATAATCAACTGATTTTCCTCATGTCAGTTCCTGATCTTTAGGTCAGAGCTAGGAATTCAATCGATTCCAGGATTATATATCAATTCTATGTATCAACTTTTTTCACTATTTGTTCCCAATATCAATTGATATTCAATGGAGAATTTCGAAAGGTTGCTGTCAGAAATTATGGCAATTGAATCAGAAATTTGCCATAAGAAATCAGGCACTTGGTATATATATATATATCGAGAAAGTTATTATAATGGTTTTTATGTTTCTCATGCTTGGTTAAATATACCGAAATTTATCACCAACAACTTGCTAGAGCAGTATGTTACGTACCCTCAGGCACCAGTTGTTAAACAGTAGAGCTACATTGAGACTTTCATGCTTCTTCTAAACTTGCAGTCGGTATTTTTCATTTTGTCCAATTATTTTTTCTCAAGTGCCTATTCCTACTATGTACATGCCTAGAGTAATATTCTATGGTGTGCCAGATTTGGTACACAAAATTAAACAGTTCTAAGTCATTCAAGTAATATTGGAAATCAAAACCAATTTCACTTGCCATAGTCGTCTATCCTTCCCGAGAGGATCTTGTTCATCCTTGTCCTCAAATGTGATGCATAAGTGTCTAATACAAGGAAAATGGAATTCTGGAGCTTCCTTCAGACTACTGTTCATATACATGATACTCGACACAAGCGCAATACAATATGCCTTGATGAGTTGGCAGTCATTGCAAATACAGCTTCATTCGATATAACAAAAGACTTCTTACTTTATAATAGAGCAAATCAATTATATAGGTAATTTGGAGATAAAAATAAGGTGGAAATTTTTAATGACGAGCTCCATGAGTAATTTTACACATGAAACTCCTGAAAAACTCAATCCAATTTTTACCCCCTTACAAAACATACTCCTCAGCGGAAGATAATTCTTCTCAAGAACATTTGAAAATTTCAAATATGGGAATGTTAATCTTTTTCACTTATTCCATGTATAATTTTTTGGATTTAATTTACTGCTATCGATTTTATGAAAGCAAGAATAAATACTTACTGCTTGCATTAAATCATAGATCTCAGATTCCTTAAGATTAGCATCAAATCTTTTCAAGCCAGCTTTAAGTTCTTCGAAAGTTATTTGACCACTGTTGTCTGTATCTATCATCTTGAACATTTCCTTTAAGCCAGCTATTTCTTCTTCAGATAAGCTCTCTGCAATAACCTGAGAAAACAAAATTAATAGAAACATAATACATGTTTTCACCATGCAACCATGAAAGCACACTGAAAGTGATTGGATCTAGCAGAAATTAGGGGATTATATTGATGAACTAGGGATTGTAAATCACAATCCTTTAGTACACTGTTGGATCAAACCAACTGTGGAGAGAATTTTCCTCTCCTGAACTAACACACTTTAACAGAATTTTCTAACTGAATTGAAAACTAACCTACCACTAGTATTTATAGGCAGCCACTAGGACTAGCACTAATACCCCTAAACCTGATAAACTAGCTCAAAAAGAACAAACAAACCTGTTTCTATCATTACTCCCCCCCTGGACAACCACCTTGTCCCCAAGGTGGAACTCAGGAAAGGAGCTCCATTTGCTCCACTGCCAACCAGCAATTTGAATTCCTTGTTTTTACAGAGTATGGTTCATCGCATAAAAAGCATTCGCCTCGTGCATGTTTAGCTTTGTACTCCTTATTGCAAAGGCGCCGCACTCCTTGCCGGTTCGGACGCTCCACCCTTAACCCCACACCCATGCTTGCCAGACCCGTTGCAGCCAATGCGAGTACTGGCTTGTTAGTAACGAAGTTCTATGTAATTGGCGTACCCACACTACGGCCAAGAGCAGTCCGCAGTGCTGGTTCTCCACTTTCTGCGCCAGCTCCATCAGTTCATCCACTGTCTGAAATGTAAACAACCTGCATTCCTCACTCACTTCCAGCTTCAATCCATTCAAGAACAAGTCAATCAATAATTCTGGAGCCTGAGCTCGCAGCGGACGTGCGTGCATCACAAACTGGTCAATGTAGTAGTCCCGCACGGTGCTGGTTTGTCGCAGCTTCAGCAGCGATTGATAGGGACTATACAACCTCTCAAGCCAGAAGTGACGCAGTAACGCCACGGAAAGGGACTGCCACTACAGCGTTGGCGCGCCCACCACTGGAACCACGTGAACGTGGCCTTCCACGGCGGACATCGCCACCGCAAGCCACTCCTCTTCCGGCACCGCTTTGAACAAGAACTGCTCCATACGCTCGATCCAAGTCATCGTGTCCTAACCACGAAATATCAGGAGTTCCAGTTTTCTCCACTGCTCCAGCGCAGTTCTACTCCCTTGCAAGCCGCCGATGGCATGGTGCGACGCCAACGAACACCGTTTGTGACGGATCAGAGCGCCTGATCCATGGAATCCACTCATGCATCGATCCTCTGTAGCATACCTTGCAGTGCGCAGCACAGGTCTTCAAATCGGTCAAATCGCGATTCCATCGCATCCAATCTCCCTTCCATTTTCCGCAATCGCGGTTGTACCATTCACCCCTTCCAGGATCCATGGACTTCTAATACCAGTGATAGGATCTAGTTGAAATTAGGGGATTTTATTGATGAACTAATTACAATCTCTTATTGTACACTGTTGGATCTAACCAACTCTAAGAGAATTTTCCCCTCTTGAACTAACACACTTTAACAGAATTTTCTAACTGAATTGAAAACTAACTAACCACTAGTATTTATAGGCAACCACTAGGACTAGCACTACTACCCCTAAACCTGCTAAACTAGCTCAAAAAGAACAAACAAACCTGTTTCTATCAGAAAGACTTCCAAAACTAATGCAATTGTTGTAACTATTCACACATTTCAAGCATCAATATCAAGCTCTAATCACATGTCAAACGGCTTAGTTAGTGCATAAAGATACTTACTATAAGAGCCATTTTCTTAAGTTTATTCATAGCAGAAAATTGTTTCAGGCGACTTAGTACAGCAGAATCAAGTGGCTTGTCTGGAGCAACACCATCAACTTGAATCCATGGATGACCTGAAGGGAATTTGAACACATAAAAAAGATATTCTCTTTTAGATAAAAGAGAGTTTCCTGTGATGTCACAAGTAAAATTCAGAATTAACAGTTGTTCAATTATCTGGATTGGGCTTTTATTGTGCAGAATGAATATGCTTCCCTCATTATTAAGGCAGATCAATCATATGGTATATAGTTCAAGCACAAACATCACATAAGTATTCTGGGAATTCCAACAACGTATGATAGTACAGATATTCAGGCCTTCAATCTTAATATCTATCATAAAATTGAATGGACATAACCATTTTCTAATACAATCCTGTTATCTACTTTCACATATCCTTTTACTAAAGTGAGAATCGAGCATGGAACATATGATCTTTTTGCTTAAATGAGTACAGCTAACTATTCATTTTAGGCTAACTCATATAGTCATATATAATACCAATATCATATTATCATGAATAAATGGAAATATATTTACATAGTACTTGATGGGCAGTCATCCGCCTTCTAGGATCCCGAACAAGCATTTTCCTTACTAAATCTTTAGCACTTTCCGAAATTGCAGGCCAGGGATCTGACGAGAAATCAAGATCACCACGCAGAACCTGTTCAAATATTCCTTGTTCATTTTCTGCACCACATATATGAGAAAACAATTATGCAGTCAGATATGTTAAGGTATTATAAGACGACTTCAAAATTGCATTTTCCAGCAAAATCCTAAGTATTTGACCTGCCCAAAATGGAGGAACTCCACTCAAAAGAATATACAGGATAACTCCAGCACTCCAAACATCTGCTTCAGGACCGTACCTCTTTCGCAGAACTTCTGGGGCAACATAATATGGGCTGCCAACCACATCATTGAATATATCACCTGAAAGAAAAGATGATCAGATTTTCGCACAGAATCATTCTACTATGGAGAATCATTTTATAATATACTGGATAATAAAGTATTAAACCAATATAAAATTTGGAGCATGATAAAGTACATAATCAGAACAAGTCTAAATTAACATGTACGATGTATCTGCAATGTCCCAGGTTTCAAAATACAACTCACAGATTTATAGATATCCGTAATTCAGAAATTTCGAACATTAAACAATATATATATAATTCAGAGCTGCTAACATCTGTTCTCCAGATCCAGACTTTTTGCAGATCCTAGGAAAAGAGAAAAATCCTTAACTCCAAAGACCTAAACAAAGCTCGCAACAATTAAATTCATCCAATCTTGCACAACAAATGTTTAAATCACGAGTCATTGCCAAATTGACATGAACAAAACTTTTAATTAGTCAATTGAAAGAACCAAAATTGCAGTTTTATCTTACATTTGATTAATCACAACACAATTATACATATAGACCATGAGAAAATACCTGGCTTAAAGAACACGGATAATCCAAAGTCAATGGTTTTGAGAAGTGCATCCTCATGCTGATTCACAAAAAGAAAATTCTCAGGTTTAAGGTCTCTATGCATCACACCAAGAGAATGACAAGCTTCCACAACCCCAACTATGGTCCGTATAAGATCGGCAGCCTTTCTTTCAGTGTAATGTCCACGCTGAATAATCCTATCGAAAAGCTCACCACCTGCACATAATTCCATCACAACATAAACCGCTATCGCATCCTCATAAGCACCTTTAATGGAAATAACATTTGGATGGCCAGACAAGTGGTGCATTATCTGAATTTCTCTCCTCACATCCTCGACATCCTCGTCAGTTACCAGCTTCCTCTTTGCAATGGATTTACAGGCAAATTCTTGTCCTGTTGCCTTCTCAACACATAAAAATGTTGTCCCAAACTGTCCCTGTCCAAGTTTTCTTCCCAAACTGAAGAAATCCTTGAAATTACCAGTCTCTCTTTGTAAAACAGAATCAACACGAAGCCCTGCACTCGAAACTCTCTTCACAGAAGCTGGTTTCCTGTGTTTACTCTTCTCCTGTTCCGGTTCCGTTTCCACTTTTGACTTTGATTCTGGTTTTGATTTTTCTTTTGCCTCATGTTTTGGCATAGTTAACTGCTCAGGAGGTTTGTTCTGGACAGGCAACCCAGATTCAGGTTCATTGGTTGCTTCCTCCTTTACACTTTCTCGATTGGATGCCAATTCATCTGGCGATTGCGACCTCCACATTGCCGCAGAAACCGACTGAAGAAACCCATTTTTAATGCTAGGACCAACACAAGTGTTCCCCATAGTGCTTTACACTGGATTTTCTGGTGGTAATATTTGCGAAGCTTTCATAACTTGGATCTAGGCCTACACCATTTGACTCTGTTAAACACAAGAGAGAAGATCTGATTGTGATCTTCAAGTCTTTAATAGTGTTGATCTAAGTCAAACCCCATAGTAGTGCATAAGAAATTTGGTGTAAAAGAACAAATCCAAAGATTCAAGATCATCCAACAAAAAGATTGATTTGTTAGGCAGATAAAAACAGAAAAAAGTTTTATGCATTAAAGAACCTCAGCCAATAATAAGAAAAAAAAAGACAACAAAAATAAGAGAAGAGAGAAGCTCAGAAAATTGTTAGAATCAATTTGAAACAATACAAAGAAGAGTTGAACAAACGAAGCATAAGGGTGTAGCAAGAGGTTTAGGCCGACCTTGACTTGGCTAGGTCAGTTGTTGAGGAACGACATGAAAATGTGTTGAAAATGTGTTGTGTATGTTTTCCGTGTGTTGAGCAAGCTATTTCTTGGTTTATACTTTATATCATCGAAGTTTCCGAGTAATTATTACTAGCGGTTCAACAGGGTGGCTGTTCAGCTGGTTTTTTATTTTTTATTTTTGGTAAGAAATTAATTTTTATATTTTAAAAAAAATTAATTATTATATTAATTCTTATAATTTTATCAAATTTTTAAATTTTAAATTTTTCAGTTGAAAAAATATTCTGTTAATTTTAATATTTTTTTATATAAAAATGACTTAATTACAAAATTAAAAGAAGTATAGAAATTGTTCACACTGTGACCCAAAATATAAAACTAGGCCAAATAAAGATGAAAGACCCAACTTTAAAAGGAGGCCTCAATCCCATGCTCAACCTCTTCTAAGAGGCCGGACACCAACAGAAGAGCCCAGCTCTACTTGCCCAAACAAGTAACTGCCTCCGGATATCCTTCTGCTACATCTAGAAGGGAAGTCCTAACAGACTCCCAAGATAAAGAGAACAGTTATCCATCAATAAAGATAAAACTACTCTAACAAAGGTGGTTATCTACTCTACTATAAATATACTGACACTCCTCAGGTATATTCACATTCTAATCTACTAAAAACCTGCCAAAAGTCCTTACTAACATAAGTATCGGAGTCTCTTGAAGGTACTACCCCCACCTTTTCATGAGAAACTCGGACAAGCGGCACCTCAACACATAGAGTCAGACACACAAAAGGATCCGGACCTCACGTCCAGGGCCAAATTAATGTTTCATGTAACCCTCGGAACATTGGCGCCGTTGTCAGGGATCTGGAATTCACCTTTTGATAATGGCGGACCACCAGCATGAAGACGGCCACACGGCTTATGAATCAGAAGTTGAGCCCCAACCAGAAGGCAATGCCCTTATATTGCCTCCATCACACCAAATGCGTGAACCCGTGAAGAAGGGCCATCAGGAAATCCACGTTCCAGGAGGGACTAAACCGGTAAGTGCACCGGGTTGTATCAAGTAATACCTCAGGTGAGTGAGGGTCGATCCCACGAGGATTGATTGACTGAGCAACAATGGTTGAATGACTCCTTAGTTAGGCAAGCAGAAAGTGATGTTTTGGAGTTCAAAAGCATTAAACAGTACTCCAGAAAGTAGGAAAGCAAATAGTAGAATTGGTGTGAAATATATATGAGAGAACATTTAAGGTATCGGAGATGTTTATTCTTCCGGATTAAGTTTTCTTACTAACTAATTTAATCATACAAGATTCATCTCATGGCAAACTGTCAATGATTAAACCCTAATGTCTTAGTGATTTAGTCTCCTCTAATCTAGTTAACCGCCAATGTCTTGGTCACTTAATTTTGATTAGACGGTTAGGTTCAATTCTAGTTTATTGGCTACAAAAATCATAATTACCCAAATATAAAAGGATTATATGTCACGTATCCTGTTAAGTCCAAGTAATTAGCCATTTAAGAGGAATTTACTTTCAAGCTGGTGTTCAAGTGAGATAACTCTTCCAAGAATCACAAGAACGTATATAGAATAAGGGTTATTCTTCCCATCTACCCAGATTCATAAGATGAAGAACAAAAGTAATATTTGAAACTGACTTAATACATTAATTAAAATAGAACAATAATAGTCTTAATCCATAGAAATAAATAGAGCTCCTAACCTTAACCAAGGAGGTTTAGTGGCTCATGCTTCAGAGAGAAAACTAGGATTTAGAAAATGTGAAAGTGCGGAAGTGAGAAGATCCCCCTAATGGTAGAATCTTTTCCCTTTTATATCTAACCTAATTTGATTTGAAACTAAAATAAAATAATAAATCCTAAACCTAAAACATTTTTTTGTAATTAAAAATAACAAAAAAAAAATAGAATAATTAAAAGCTAAATCTAACTAAAGATGCTTCATTAAAGAGAATTTGCCCAGATTACTGGCGCTAAACGCCAGTTGTAGCGTTTCGCGCCTTTGTGGGCAGAAAGCTCTCATTCTTCTCTGGCTTGTTGGCGCTAAACACCAGACTTGGCGTTTAGCACCCTAATAGACAGAAAGCTTCCTTGTGCTGCTGACTTGCTGGTGCTAAATGCCCAAGTCCGCATTTAGCGCCAGCTTGGCAGATTTGAATTCTTCTCTTTTCTTGCATCAAAAATTCTGCCAAACTTATCCGAACTTCACCTAAAATAATTAAAATACTAAAGCAACTCAAAGTAGCATCCAAAGAGGTTTCAAACACTAAAATAAGATTAAAATTCACTTAATTTGTATCTAAAATAAATAGAAAATATAGATAAGATGCTTGCGCATCAAAATTCACCATCCCGAAGATAAGAATCTCCCTCATACAACTGAGATCCTGGACCTAGTTCATGGCCAGGGAAATTAACTGGAACAGTTCGAACACGAAGCTGAACGAGAAGCGGAACGAGAGCTACAGAGAGAAGCAAGACGATGGAAGGAGTTAGAAGGAAAGCTCCGAAAGTTGGAGGCTGACCTTAGAAATCAGACTAACAGGTCGGATCGAGAAGAAGACCCCTTATGCGGAGAAGATCCTTTCACAAAAGAGATCATGAGGGCTAAGGTTCCTAGGAATTTTAAAACAGCCGATATAAATTTCTATGACAGGACAACCGACCCAAGGCACCATCTCAGCAACTTCAAAAGTCGGATGTACTTGGCTGACGCTTCTGATGCTTCTGACGCCACCCATTGTAAAGCCTTCCTAACTACTTTAACAAAGGTGGATATGAAGTGGTTCGACAACCTACTGCCCAGATCGATAACTAGCTTCGATGACTTGGCTAGAAAGTTTTTAACCAGGTTCTCTATCCAAAAGGATAAAACAAACACGCCCCAAGCTTGCTAGGAGTTAAGCAAGAGGTCGAAGAAACTCTCCGGGTTATGGGCATGGAAATTCAGAATCTACCCACCGAAGCTGTGTTTATGGGCATGGCAAATGGACTCAGAGAAGGACCATTCTCCCAGTCAATATCCAAAAAGCACCCGACTCCTTTGAACGAAGTTCAAGAAAGAACAGAGAAGTATATCAACATGGAGGAAAATTTTTGACTCAGGGAACCTCTCTTACAATCAAACCTGCCCTACCAACCTCGAGATAAAGAAAAGGAAACCAAAAAGAAGGAGGAGCGAAATGTAGAGAAGCCTAAAAAATATCACAACTACACTCCTCTAAGGGTTTTTCTGGTGGATGTTTACAGAGAGATATGCCACACGAAGAAGCTTCCACCTCCATGCTCGATCAAACACAAAAGGCAGGAAGTCGGACCAAATACTGTGAGTACCACAAGCTCTACAGACATTCCACCAATGAATGCTACGACTTAAAAAATGTCATAAAAAAGTTGGCCAGAGAATACCGACTTGACAGATATTTGGCCGAGAGATCGGATAACCCGAGGAAAAGAAGACGGGATGAGGAAGGAGGACGACAAGAACGGCAACCTCACACCCCAGAACGGCATATACACATGACCAATAAAGGCAAGAGGGGGAATATCCAAATCATCACGAAAAAGACACCTCAATGAGGTATATCAAGTCGGGGAAGACAGTCAAGTCACTACAAGAAAATAGAACATTCGTAACAAAAACTTTGTAACAAATTTAAAATTGTTACAAAAAATTATCTTTTTGTAACAAAAATTAGTGATTGTTACATAATAATAATGTTTTGTAACAACAATATAATTTGTTACAAAATGTTTTGTTATTTTGTAACAATTTGATTTTTTTGTTACAAATTAGATTAGCTTTTATAACGAACCGATGTTTTGTTGCAAAATTTTATAATATTTTGTAACAAAAGATAAAGTTATTGCAAAAGTTCAAAATATTTTGTAAAAAAATATCCATTTGTTTCAAAAACTCTAATTATTTTGTAAACACACTTTTGAGAAAGCGAAGTCCGACATATAGCCCGGGAATCCAATGCCCGAGCTGATGCCCTCTCAAAATTAGCCAGCACCAAGCCAGGGGGGCAACAATAGAAGTCTTATTCAAGAAACTCTGCAATCACCATCAATTTCCAAAGAGGAAGAGGTATTGACCATATCCAATCAACATTTAGGATGGATGACTCCCATAGTCAACTACCTCAAATTCGATGTACTTCCCAAGGATAAAAACGAAGCCAGAAGGCTCGTCAAAGAGGCACAAAATTACACACTGGTCTACAACATTTTATATATAAGAGGAATCTCAACACCTCTTTTAAAATGCGTCCCGACCTCCAACACAAGGAAGTCTTAGAAGACGTATATAGTGGCACATGTGGAGATTACTTGGGAGCTCGATCATTGGCCAAAAAAGTGATCCGAGCTTACTTCTTCTGGCCGACCTTATAGAGGGAGGCAGTCAAGTTCATTAAGAAATGTCCACCCTGCCAAAAACACGCCAATTTCCATGTGGCACCTCCTGAAGAGCTCATCAGTATTACCTCACCATGGCCATTTGTGAAACAGGGTCTCGACCTACTTGGACCATTTCCACAAGCACTAGGCCAAGTTAAATATCTCATAATAGGGATTGACTACTTCACTAAATGGATTGAGGCAGAACCACTAGCAACTATTACTACCCAAAAAAGTCAGAAATTTTTATACAAGAACATTTTCCCAAGGTTTGGGTTACCCCACTCCATCACCACGAACAATGGGACTCAATTTATCGACTCAATCTTAAGAAACTTGGTGGCTGACCTAAAAATAAAACACCAGTTCACGTCGGTAGAACACCCCCAGGCTAATGGACAAGTCGAAACTACTAACAAAGTCATACTGGTCAGGTTAAAGCGCCAACTGTAGGACATAAAAGGAGCTTGGGCTGATGAGCTCCCTCAAGTCTTATGGGCATATCAGATTACTCCCCATTCTACAACGGGAAAATCACCTTTCTGACTTGCTTATGGAATGGAAGCTATGATACCCATAGAAATAGCTGAAGAATCACCTAGAGTAATACTTTACAATGAAGGATTTAACATCTAAGCATAGAAAGAAGAGCTCAACCTCCTTCCTGAAGTCCAAGAAAGAGCTTGGATTAGGGAGGAAGCTCTAAAGCAAAGGATCGCTCTAAGGTATAACCAAAAGGTGATCGAAAGGAACTTCTCCTTAACGATCTAATCCTGATCCAAAATGACATTGGAGTACAGAAATCAGGAGAAGGAAGGCTGGCTACAAATTGGAAAGGACTTTACAAAATAGTAGAGGTCTTTAGCAAAGGTTACTACAAAGTGTCCGATCTCCAAGGGCGGGAGCTCCCGAGGTCTTGGCACGCATCTAATATTAGAAAATACTACAGCTAAGATAAAGACCTCGCGCCTTGGTGCACTCTTTTTCCTAGTTATAAGGGTTTTTTAACGACTCACCAGTAATGGGCGGATATTTTATACACCTTTTGGTATTATTTTCATAGAGTTTTTAGTTATGTTTTGTTAAGTTTTATCAAGTTTTAGTAGGTTTTAGTGCGAAAATTACTTTTTGGATGCTACTTTGAGTTTTTGTGTTTTTAATATGTTTTTATGTGATTTTTGGGTGATTCTGGCAAGTTTTGAAAAAGCCTGATTCAGAGACAGAGAAAGGACTACAGATGCTGTTAGATTCTAACCTCCATGCATTCAAACGAACATATCTGGAGGTACAGAGGTCTAAATGACACGCTCTCAATGGCGTTGGAGAGCTAACATCCAAGGCTTTCCAGAAATATATAATGGTTCATACTTATTCTTGGAAATGATGGCCCAAAACAGGCGTTGAACGCCCATCTGCCCCCCTGCCTGGCATTTAGACACCCCAGAAGGACCAAGATGGCATTTGGACACCTAAAAGGGAGCAAGCCTGGCATCCAATACCCCAAGAGGAGTCTAAACATGTGGATTCACCCAAAGCTCAGCCCAAACACTCACCTAGTGGGCCCAAGAAGTAGAATTTTGCACCAAGAGTCCAGTCTATCTTATTTCTGTAATCTCTAGTTATTAGAATAGTATAAATAGAACAAAGATCACCCTTGTTAGAGATCTATCTTTTGGCTTATTCAAACCTTTCACTACTATTTTTTGTAAGCTTTGAGCAACTAAACATCCTAAGTTAGGGTTAGGAGCTCTGCTAATTCTCATGGATTAATAATATTACTGTTTCTATTTCAATATGTCTAATTCTATTCTCTAATGCGTTCTCGTTCTTCAATCTCAATGAATTGGGGGTGATCCGTGACATTCATCCTTGTTCTACATGGGTTCTGTGTGACTGGTGCAGAATTTATAACCCACAAACTAACTGGTAAGTGCACCGGGTCGTATCAAGTAGTACCTCAGGTGAATGAGGGTCGATCCCATGAGGATTGATAGACTAAGCAACAATGGTTGATTAATATACTTAGTTAGGCAAGCATAAGATGGTGTTTGAAAGTTCAATTGCATTAAACAGTAAATTCAGAAAATCAGAAAGCAAGCAGTAAATTGATGTGAATAATATATGAGAGAACAGTTAAGACTTCAGAGTTATCTATTTTCCGGATTGACTTTTCTTACTAACTATTTTAATCATGCAAGATTTAATTCATGGCAAACTATATGTGACTAAACCCTAATTCCTTAGACATTTTTAGTCTCCTCTAAAATTCATCAACCACCAATTCCTTGGTCACTTAATTCCAATTGGAGGGTGAAGTTCAATTCTAGTTTATATACCACAGAAATTCTAATTACCCAAATATAAGAGGATTATATGTCACGTATTCCGTTAAGTCCAGATAATTAGAAATTTAGGAGAATATGTTTTTAAGCTATTATTCAAGTAAAGAGCTTTTCCAAGTTATACAAGAACTCAATTAGAACAAGGGTCATACCTCCGTTCCACCCAAATTCATAATATAAAGAACGAAAATAATTCTTGAATTATAAATCAGTACATGAATTAAAATAGAAAAATAATAGTATCAATCCATACAATAGATAGAGCTCCTAACCTTAACAGTAGAGGTTTAGTTGCTCATGGTTCAGAGAGAAAAACTAGGATTCATCAAAACTATAAAGTGCAGAATGAGGTAGAATAGAAGAGCAGAGCCCGAAGGGCTGATTCTTTTCCCTTTTATATCTAACCATAATTAATGTAAATTATAATTTCTAAAACTAAATAATATCTTTTCCTATTTTAAAATAAAATACAAATTCAATTAAAATTAATTAAGCTTCATGCGGAGCTTTGTATGAGTTCCTAGGACCACTTGGGGTATTAGGATCCACGCTGAACTTGGAAAATATCAAGTTCAGCAGCGTGGATGAGGCAGTATGTCTCCTTTGGTGCGTTCCTTGAGTCCACGCTGAACTTGGGAATTCTCAAGTTCAGCGTGGATGATGTGTGATTCTTTCTTTGGAGCTTTTGATCCCACGCTGAACTTGGAGTTTCTCAAGTTCAACGTGGGGTTGTACGTATGAAATGGAAGAAAAGGGTATACTATTATATATCGTTGAAAAGCTCTGAAAGTTAAATTTCCAATGCCACTAGAATCATGTCAATTAGACCTCTGTAGCTCAAGTTATTTTTGTTTGAGTGCAAGGAGGTCGGGGTTGACAACATCATTCGCTTTCTTCCTTTTCTGCTACAAAACTCTGTCAAATCCATCCGAATTGTAACACCCTAATTACCCTAAGCCTTACCTCTAGCCGTAAAGTAAAAGTTAATAAAAGGTTACGAAAATCCTAAGGCTTATACATATTTACATATAGAAGGAAATATATTCTAGAAGCCCGATGAAGGATACAGCTCAAAAATAGGATTTGAAAAGTGCAAAACGTACTAGCGAAGCTACTAACTTAAAGCACAAGATATAGATATAGTATAACATAAGATAAGAGTATAATATCATAAGAATCTAGCCACGGCTCACGGATTTTAAGCCGGCTAGCTATAATACAGACATATAGAAACCAGACAGTTTAAAACAGCTTATACAAGTTTTTCTCTCAAATTAAGCCACTAGGCAAAAGTAAAATACAAAAGATGAGAGATCATATACAAGATAAGCAAAAGACTCCAAAATAAAATTACATCCAGGATCCTCCGCTTTGTCACCATCAGAACAACTCACCGAGGTGGGTTGCGACCTGCATCTGAAAAACTACAACAGAATATGGTATGAGAACCGGAGGTTCTCAGTTTAGTAACAGTGCCCAGTGATGTAAGATATAAGACCCCGGGACACGAAAGGCAATCCTAGACTTCATATCCATTACAAGATTCATCTTAAGGCATAACTACAACAGTAAAGCATATATAAACCTTAACATAACTTAAAAGCTTATCATAACTTAAGGGGCGATCTAACTTAAGGGATTTTCTAGTCTAACAGTTCTCTGCTGTCCCACAGCTTTTGCCAACCTATCCTCCATGTGATCCCATCGCCACCGCCTTCCGAACCTCCTCAGCACCAGACAAACACAGATAATGCAAGCAAGGAAAACACAAGTAGTATTCATATATATAACAAGTAATTCAAGAAGCAAGTAGATATTTTATACAATTAGGCAAACCCAAATAGTCAAAGCAAGCAAGCACATATGAGATGCATATGATGAATGCCTGTCCTATTAGCTCGTGATATCACTTGTTGGTCCTTAAACGCTAACCCGACATCCTCCCGGATGTAGCCTTTTCTGCCATACTAGAGATATAGTGCCTTGCACACTCGTGCAGCAGCGAACCTGCTATGCCAGAGATATAGTGCCCTGCACACTCATGTAGTAAGGAGTCTACTACGTCAAAGATATAGGTCCCTGGTGCATGAAATTGTGATTGTTCATTCCTTGGTAACGGCGCTAAAAACTTAATACGCACGTTCATAATTTTAGTTCTCTTCACAATTTCGATACAACTAACCAGCAAGTGCACTGGGTCGTCCAAGTAATAAACCTTACGTGAGTAAGGGTCGATCCCACGGAGATTGTTGGCTTGAAGCAAGCTATGGTCACCTTGTAAATCTCAGTCAGGCGGATTCAAAAGGTTATAGAGTTTTAATAATTAAAAGATAAATAAAACATAAACTAGGATAGAGATACTTATGTAATCCATTAGTGAGAATTTCAGATAAGCATATAGAGATGCTTTCGTTCCTCTGAACCTCTGCTTTCTTGCTGTCTTCATCCAATCATTCCTACCCCTTTCCATGGAAAGCTGTATGTAGGGCATCACCGTTGTCAATGGCTACATCCCATCCTCTCTGTGAAAATGGTCCAATGCGCTGTCACTGCATGGCTAATCATCTGTCGGTTCTCGATCATACTGGAATAGGATTTACTATCCTTTTGCGTCTGTCACTACGCCCAGCATTCGCGAGTTTGAAGCTCGTCACAGCCATCCCTTCCCAGATCCTACTCGGAATACCACAGACAAGGTTTAGACTTTCTGGATCTCAAGAATGGCCGTCCATGGGTTCTAACTTATACCACAAAGATTCTAATATCTCGGACTCGGTCCTCTGTATTAGATATCTAAGAGATACTCATTCTAGATTGTTTGTATGTAGAACGGAAGTGTTTGTCAGGCACGCGTTCAGAGGTGAGAATGATGATGAGCGTCACATAATCATCACATTCATCATGTTCTTGGGTGTGAATGGATATCTTAGAGAAGGAATAAGCTTGAATTGAATAGAAAAATAGTAGTACTTTGTATTAATTCATGAGGAACAGCAGAGCTCCACACCTTAATCTATGGAGTGTAGAAACTCTACCGTGGAAAATACATAAGTGATAAGGTCCAGGCATGGCCGAATGGCCAGCCCCCAAAACGTGATCAAAGGATCAAAAGATAATCCAAAGATGTTCCAAATATGTAAATAAAATAGTAAAAAGTCCTATTTATACTTAACTAGTTACTAGGGTTTACAGAAATGAGTAAATGATGCAGAAATCCACTTCTGGGGCCCACTTGGTGTGTGCTTGGGCTGAGCATTGAGCTTTACACGTGTAGAGGCTTCTCTTGGAGTTGAACGCCAGTTTGTAACCTGTTTCTGGCGTTTAACTCCACTTTGCAACCTGTTTCTGGCGTTTTACTCCAGAATGCAACATGGGACTGGCGTTGAATGCTAGTTTGCATCATCTAAACTCGGGCAAAATATGGACTATTATATATTTCTGGAAAGCCCTGGATGTCTACTTTCCAACGTAATTGAGAGCGCGCCATTTGGAGTTCAGTAGCTCCAGAAAATTCACTTTGAGTGCAGGGAGGTCAGAATCCAACAGCATCTGCAGTCCTTCTTCAACCTCTGAATCTGATTTTTGCTCAAGTCCCTCAATTTCAGCCAAAAAATACCTGAAATCATAGAAAAACACACAAACTCATAGTAAAGTCCAAAAATGTGATTTTTAATTAAAAACTAATAAAAATATACTAAAAACTAACTAAATCATACTAAAAACTATGTAAAAATAATGCCAAAAAGCGTATAAATTATCCGCTCATCAGTCCCGCACACTTCCTGCAGCAGAGAAGGAACTAACCACAACAAATCATGCAGCAGAACAATCTGCCACGCTGGAGATATAGGCCCCACACACTCTCAACATTCAACAAGTGATGCGACAGAAACATCTGCCACGCCAGAGATATAGGCTCCGCACACTCTCAACAACAACTAGTCATGCAGCAGGAAAAATCTGCTGCACCGGGTGATGACATGTCACCATGTCATATTTTTCTATGCTTTTTCATACAAGAAATTTATGATTAGTGCTCAAATATTGCATTCTTTGGTGCTTAAATGGTATATTTCTTTGATCTTTTGATTTGATAAACTTTGTAGGAAATAAGAAGAAAAAGAAGCAAAAAGAGCACAAAATAAGCTAAAAAGAAGAAAAGAGGAAATTTGGGCACACTTTGAAGTTGGAGCACACTTTGGAGGCTTAGGCCACGCTTCTAAAAGCGTGACCCATGACCAAATCAAGGAAGAGAAGCGTGGCCCAAAGGAAGAAAAGCGTGGCTCAAAACAAAGAACAAGAGAGGAAAAAAGCTTGAGCTAAAGTTTGCCTCAAACTTTAGCTCAAACTTTTGGAGGAGCTTGACTACACCCTGGAGGGAGCAAAAGCTTGCGCTAACGTTTGCCTCAAACTTTTTGGCAAATGTTGGCGCCACACCAACATACCCAGGGGAGAAAAAGCTTGCGCCAACGTTTGCCTCAAGCTTTTTGGCAAACGTTGGCGCCACACCACAAGGCATACAAGGGGTATACTTCCAACAAGAATAACTTGAGCTACAGAGCTCCAAATGAGGTGATTCAAAAAGCAATGGAAAGTAGGAATCGAGAGCTTTCCAAGCATATATGACACTGCATGGTGGACACTAAAATTGAGGGAGAAAACTGCCCCGCAATGAGCATAAATGAACATGGTGGCAACCTGCAGTGAGGCCAACTGACCTCTGCACCTTCGACGGAGTATAACTCGAGCTGTGGAGCTCCAATTGATGCGCTTCCAAAGGCATTGAAAAGTAGACATTCAGGGATTTCCAACAATGTATAATAGTATGGGGTGGACAATATGTTTGAGCCTCCAGAACTGGCGTTTTCGACCACGTTTGAGGCAAACTTTACCTCAAACGCTGCACACCAAGGCCAGCGACCTTGTCCTCTTCAAATAAGTATAACTTGAGTTGTAGATGTCCAATTGAGGTGATTCCAATTGGGTTAGAAAGCTGACATTCAGAGCTTTCTAACCATATATAATAGTCTATAGTGGGCATGAAATTTGCAACGTTGACAAGCAGACAAAGTAGTACCCCAACATGCATGCAAAGGGGCCAACGTTTGAGCAAAAGTTTGACCCCAAACTTTAGCTCAAACGTTGGTAGCAGCAAGAATGGGGCAGCTGGTGTAAAAAGTTTGAGTAAAAGTTTGCCTCAAACTTTTACTCAAACTTTTACTCAAACTTTTATGATATGCATTGATTCCAAGTGAAAGTGTCACACTAAGTTTGGTGTGACACTTATTCTTTATGCAAAGTATTATGCTCACCTTCTTAAGTTTGCAATCATAATGTCTCTGTCTCTTATGCCTTGATTATTATCTTTAGTTTTGCTTGCTTGAAACACATGTACTACTAACATTTCATTGTGTGAGACATTCATGATCCATCTTATCCCCATAGCCATTGTTCTAATTGTTGCTTGAGGATGAGCAAGCATTCTGAGTTTGGCAAGGGAAAGAAGAAGAATAGAGGAAAAAGGACAACAATAATGACGAAAGATTAACTACAAGGTTGTAGAGTTCCTTCTCCTCTCATTTATTTCCAACACTTAAATTACATGATTGTCTTTATCCTTTCTGTTTACATGTGTGTATGAATAAAGCATAGCTTGAATCTCTAATTTGCAACATGGTGCTGTGTCATTATGATTACCAACTTGAGTTTTGTGAATTCAAAAGCAACAAAGTATCATGATCATAAACAAACAAGGCATTAAAGAAGATTTTAGCATGTGCATAAAAGTATTGGGAAGCTAGTATGTTTGATTGTTGCTTAATTGCATTAGATTTTATTTAATTGAAGTTTTCATCTAGCACGTTTTGTGAAATCTTTTAAAATCATGAAAACCTTGAAAGCAAATGCAAAATAAAGCAAGAAAAGAAAAAGGGAAAGAATGAGCCTAGCCTTGACTTCTAAGTGTTTTGTTTTCAAGCATTTGGCTTGATACATAAACACCACAAGTACTTAACAATATAATTATCATTGGTACTCAGAGCCTTCAGCTTTATCACTCAGAAACTCAAAATCACTCAACACCAAAAGCTCTCCGAAAACTCTCTATCAAAACTAAAGGAAAAGCTACAAAGTGGGAGGAGTGCAAAGCAATTATAGTGGAAAGTGAGA
The DNA here is from genome assembly GCF_000816755.2 of Arachis ipaensis. Taxonomy (NCBI): domain Eukaryota; kingdom Viridiplantae; phylum Streptophyta; class Magnoliopsida; order Fabales; family Fabaceae; genus Arachis; species Arachis ipaensis. The sequence goes on from NC_029786.2 coordinate 59,630,858, forward strand.
AGAAAGCCATCAATCAGGAAGAACACAACAGAGAAGTTCCACAAAAAGAGACAGAAGAGAGAAGTGAAGAAGATCAAGAAATCAGGAATGCAAAAAGCTCAAAGAGAGATCAGGACATCCTTGAAACACAACTACAAGAGAAGAAGGAAGGGGTGAAGCCACATATCCCCAAACTTCCATACCCTCAGAGGTTCAAAAAAGAGAATGAGGATAAGCAATACTCAAAGTTCCTGGACATATTCAAGACCCTCAGCATCAATATTCCTTTCTTAGAAGCACTTGAATAGATGCCAGTGTATGCCAAATTTATGAAGGAAGTGCTGACAAAGAAAAAGTCCCTAAAAGAAGGACAAATTGTTGAGATGACAATGGAATGTAGTGCTATTCTCCAAAGAGAGTTACCAGAGAAGAAAGATGATCCTGGGAGTTTTTATATACCTTGCACCATAGGAGACATAACAATTGAAAAGTCATTCTGTGACCTTGGTGCAAGCATAAACTTGATGCCTTTGTCTCTAATAAGGAAACTTCGAATTTGTGAGCTGAAATCCACACGAATACTCCTTCAAATGGCTGACAAATCCATCCAGCAAGCAGTTGGAGTTGTAGAGAATGTACTGGTAAAAGTGGGGAAATTCCTTCTCCCAACTGATTTTGTCATTCTGGATATGGAGGAGGACCCTAACACCCCCATCATCCTAGGGAGGCCTTTTCTTGCTACGGACAGAGCATTGATAGATGTTGAAAAAGGGGAATTGTTGCTGAGAGTGCATGATGAGCACCTAGCATTCCATGTTTTTAAAAACC
>NC_029786.2:59631684-59664350 GCF_000816755.2 Arachis ipaensis
ATGAACCGGGTCCTTTCACTTGAACACCTAGAGATCATCAAAAAGGAGACCGGAAGAAAGTTCACAGTAAGAGAAAAAAAGCTGAGGCACTATGCTTTTCAGCCTCCATAATCAAAGAACGAGATGTCAAGCTAGTGACAATAAAGAAGCGCTTGTTGGGAGGCAACCCAACCTGAGGTAGTTTTCTTTTCATAGCTGTTTCAATCCCACACCAAATTGAATCCAAAAAGCCACACTCAATTCATGCATACTAACCAGTCACCTAAGGGCTTGAGAAGCAAGCAACTTTTGAGAATTGTGCAGGGAACGAACCACCATTTGAAGACATTATGCATCATGACTCAAAAGGGGCACAATAGAAGGAAGAACAAAAGAACTGCAAACCAATAGGTTGTATTTATACTTAACTTTTGCTGTTGAGAAATGCTTTGATTTATGTCTTGCTAAAGTGTTCATCTAGTTCAAGTAGATTCAATTTTCTTTTGCAATAAGTAAGCTAGCCTAAGTGTATGCTTGTATGTTTACTTCCACTTAACAAAAAGCATGCTTTGTCCCTTGCATCTTTAATTCAATAAAAGAAATGTTTGAATGTGAAGTGAGATAGTTCTTTGTTAGATAGAAGTACAATAAAAGTAAGTGGTGGTATGAATGTGTGATTGCATAATAGCTCACTTTTAATGAATAAGAGAACTAGGATGTCTCTTCTTAAGTAGAAAGTGGCCTACTGTCTATGAATCTCAATCAAATAAAAGTCATTGGTTAAAAAGAAAAACAAAAAAAAAGAGAGAAAAGAAAAAGCCAAAAATGGCAACAGAACAAAAGAAAAACAAAAAGAAACAAAGCTAGACACCAATAGCTTGAACCTTAAAATATATGCCTATGGTGTCTTTGTACTAAGATCTGCTTGGATTATTAATCTCTTTGGAGTGCATCAACACTTGGTGACTTGGGTTAACTAACCCGGGATCATCAGCTGAAAATCCACTATCAAGAGCAACCTAACTACAAGGCATTTAGTAACCCAAAGAGGTGCTGGGCATCAATGTTTTAAGAAGGAATGTGAGCCAAGTGTCTATAGTGAATAATGTGTCAATCAAAACAAAGAGCAAGAGAGGAAAAAAGCTTGAGCTAAAGTTTGCCTCAAACTTTAGCTCAAACTTTTGGAGGAGCTTGACTACACCCTGGAGGGAGCAAAAGCTTGCGCTAACGTTTGCCTCAAACTTTTTGGCAAACGTTGGCGCCACACCAACATACCCAGGGGAGAAAAAGCTTGCGCCAACGTTTGCCTCAAGCTTTTTGGCAAACGTTGGCGCCACACCACAAGGCATACAAGGGGTATACTTCCAACAAGAATAACTTGAGCTACAGAGCTCCAAATGAGGTGATTCAAAAAGCAATGGAAAGTAGGAATCGAGAGCTTTCCAAGCATATATGGCACTACATGGTGGACACTAAAATTGAGGGAGAAAACTGCCCCGCAATGAGCATAAATGAACATGGTGGCAACCTGCAGTGAGGCCAACTGACCTCTGCACCTTCGACGGAGTATAACTCGAGCTGTGGAGCTCCAATTGATGCGCTTCCAAAGGCATTGGAAAGTAGACATTCAGGGCTTTCTAAAAATGTATAATAGTATGAGGTGGACAATATGTTTGAGCCTCCAGAACTGGTGTTTTCGACCACGTTTGAGGCAAACTTTACCTCAAACGCTGCACACCAAGGCTAGCGACCTTGTCCTCTTCAAATGAGCATAACTTGAGTTGTAGATGTCCAATTGAGGTGATTCCAATTGGGTTAGAAAGCTGACATTCAGAGCTTTCTAACCATATATAATAGTCTATAGTGGGCATGAAATTTGCAACGTTGAAAAGCAGACAAAGTAGTACTCCAACATACATGCAAAGGGGCCAACGTTTGAGCAAAAGTTTGACCCCAAACTTTAGCTCAAACGTTGGTAGCAGCAAGAATGGGGCAGCTGGTGTAAAAAGTTTGAGTAAAAGTTTGCCTCAAACTTTTACTCAAACTTTTACTCAAGCTTTTATAATTCCCAACCCGGTTCACTTCGGTTCTCTCTCCAACTCCAAGTGCAATCAACAGAGGCCATCTTCAACCCAAATCCAAAGCACGCAAGGCCCATTATCATCACTCAAAGGCACAAGAGATAGATAAAATAGGAATTTCATTTAATTGTAATTTGTTTTTAATTTCATTTTTCATTTTCATTTTGTAAAGCCTATATAAGGCATCATTTTCATATTTGTTAAAGAAAGGCGAGCTCCACTAGGGAGCATTAGGAATACAGAACTCTCTCTCTTTAGTTTTTCTTTTTGTTTTAAATCTTGGGTTGAGAATTGAAGAAATTCTGTTTCAATCTCACCTTGAGAATTCTCTCTGTTTTCTTCTTCTGCAATTTTAATTTCTCCTCTACTACAAGTTCCTTTGCTGCAAGTTTACAATTTAATTTACATTGAGCTTGATTTTGATCTTTGGTTCTCATTGCTTTCTGTTCTCACTGAATTCAATTTATATTCAAGCAATTTAATTCTTCTGCAAGTGCTATGCATTTTACATTTCGGTTCATGATCTGATTTACTTTTCCTGCAAGTTTAATTTTCTCTAAGTTTTGATCTATTGTTCTCTTTAATTTCTAGCACCCACTCCCCTTTACATTTAATGTAATTTTACTTTTCTTGCAATTTAAGATTCTTGCAATTTACATTTCTTGCTCTTAAAGTTACTTGCCAATTTACATTCTGCAACTTTAAATTCATTGTCCTTTACTTCCTGTTGGTTACAATTTCACAAAATTCACATCAATGTTAGCTTGACTAAACTAATCACCCACTAAATTTGCTTGATCCATCAATCCCTGTGGGATCGACCTCACTCACGTGAGTTTTATTACTTGATGCGACCCGATATACTTGCCGGTGAGTTTTGTGTTGGATCGTTTTCCGCACATCACCGGGGATATAAGCCCCACACACTCTCAACATCTATCAAGATCATCATTTCTCTTCGAGTCCTCAAATCATCACAACCATCATCAATTCATGATTTCCATTCCGAACTCATAGGTTCAACTCAATTCATATACCCTTCTTCCTTCTCACTCCACCAAACCCATTCTCATTACATCAGATACCTAAGCCTTCATTCTCTAACTTTTCAAAATACTACCAACTCAAAACCTCCTAGAACCTTTCCCATGTTTGAAGTCCAAAAATAAGCCAAAGAGTCTTCAATAGGTGTCATAGAAGCTTACAAGCTTGTTGGGAAGGTGAAATAGTTGAGAAACAGGGTGTGTGCATACGCACAGGGGTGTGCGTGCACACGCCAAGAGATTTAGGATGTGTGCGTACGCATAGAAACAAAAGTTTGCAATTCTGTTTGCTCGCACAAGGTGTGCTAGTGCCCCCAACAGACGGTCCTTCCCAACGTGTACGTGTGCACAGGTTGTAAATTTCGCAGGGTTGTACGTGCGCACAAGGCTGTGCGTACGCACATACCAGAAATCACAAAATTCTGCAACTCTGCAGAATTTCAGATTTTGATACCAATCTTTGAATGATCATATCTTCCTCTACAAAAATCCAAATTTTACAAACTTTATGTCAATTTTAAGATTTTTCAATGAACTTTAATTTAAATCAAATTTCAACATATTTCGAAAACCGAGGCTCAAGTTATGATCCGTCAAAGTTCACCGAAAATCCATTTTTTACCCAAAAACCTCATAACCTCAATTTAACAAACTCTCAATCCAAAACCAATCTAATTGTTCATACCCTGGGTCGAGCTAGGCGAACTGGTTTGAGCAAAGACAAAAATGACCGACCTCTTATAAAAATTGGTTGACACCGACCTCTTCCCATAGAGCTCGGCCAAATTGCTATAAGGGCCAAAGTAGGCCCAAAGCAGAAGATCGTATCACAGCCCACCTAAAGGTGGCTGACCAAAGATAAGGGGACTCACCCACAAAAGATAAGATAAGATAACTAACTTATCTCAAGGGAGGTCACTCCACACTACTATAAGTACACTTAAGCACCCAGGTATAATTCATACTCTGATTCTACACAAAAAACTACTTAAAGCCCGTGCTAACTTAAGCATCGGAGTCTCTTGCAGGTACCACCACCCTTCGGTGATCAAGGATCAGCAACATCTCAAGGTTCAACAAGTCGGACACGACAGCTCCGGCCACAAAAGCAGATCTCCTTTGAGATCGACCTTCAGTTTCAGGTAACCCTCGGAACATTGGTGCCGTTGCCGGGGAGCCTGGAAGTCATCCCTTCATCATGGAGGACAACTTTGACAACGATTACAACTCTGGCTTGGAGGACAGAACGCCGCATAAGAACACGGATGCTGCATCAAAGGAAACACTTCAACCCCAGGGAAACAAACAAACCCCAAACACAGAGATCTTAGATGCAATTCGTGAACAACAAAGTCACCTTAAACAGCTCGAACAGGAGGCTGACCGGTAGCGAGAAGCAGAGAGAGACCTCCGGAGAGTAACAAGATAGCGTCGAGAGCTAGAGGACAAACTCCTAAAGCTCGAAGCTGACCTTAAAACTAAGACCATTCAATCCAACCGCGAAGATAGCCCCCACAAAGAACAAGATCCATTCACAAAAGAGATCATGAAAGCTAAAGTTCCAAAGAACTTTAAAGCCTCTGACATGACCCTGTATGATGGTACGTCTGATCCGAGCCATCATCTCAGCAATTTTAGAAGTCGAATGTATCTTATGGATGCCTCAGATGCAATTCGTTGTAAAGCCTTTCTGACTACTTTGACCAAGACGGCAATCAAGTGGTTCGACAGCTTGCCGCCAAGATCAATAGCAAGCTTCGATGACCTCGCCAAGGAATTCTTAGCTAGATTCTCCATCCAGAAAGACAAAGCCAAGCATGCTCCAAGCTTGCTAGGGATTAAGCAAGGAGATCGGGAAAGCCTCCGTAACTACAGGGAAAGATTCAACAAAGCATGTTTGGACATACAAAGTCTTCCAACAGAAGCAGCCACATGGGTCTCATTAATAGCCTGTGAGAAGGACCGTTTAGCCACTGCATATCCAAAAAGTACCCAACATCTCTGAACGAGGTACAAGAGTGGGCAGAAAAGTACATTAATATGGAAGAGAACTCTCGATTAGGAGAAAACTCAAAACCCAGATTCTCCTACCCACCTCGTGACAAGGATAAAGAGTCCAGGAAAAAAGAAGACCAACCTATTGAAAAACCTAGAAAATACCACAACTACATCCCTTAGGCTATCCCTTATGGATGTCTATAGAAAAATATGCAACACTGAGAAGATCTCGCCCCCTCGTCGGATTAAGCATAAAAGAGGAGGAGGTCGGACAGAGTACTGTGAATACCATCGAGTCTACGAGCACCCTACTAACGAGTGCTATGACCTAAAAAATGTAATAGAAAAGCTAGCCTGGTAAGGAAGACTAGACATGTTTCTGGCCAACAAAATAGATGAACCGAAGAAGAAAAGAAGGGATGAATAGTCTGAACCTTAAAGGTAACCCTAGAGGAAATGAAACAAATACTATAGAACTCGGGAGAATTCGATCTCGCGAAGAATTCCGCCCTCAGCCAGAAGGTAAAACCATAGAAATTCCAATTGAAGACACTCAAGACAAAACAACAAGTATAGGGGCGAATCTGAAAGAAGACCTAAAGGAACTGCTCATAAAGCTCCTAAAGGATAACTCCGACCTCTTTGCATGGAAGGCCGCTGACATGCCCGGTATTGATCCCAGACTAATGTGCCATAAGTTAGCCGTATATCCAAGGTCTCAGCCAGTACAGCAAAAATGTAGGAAACTCGGCCCAAAAAGGTCGCAAGCTGTAGAGAATTCATGAACTTCCATTGGAAGATCCTCATCAGTTCTTAGCAGAATTCTTGCAAATCTGTGACATTGTCAAGACCAATGGGGTTGATCCCGAGGTCTACAAGCTTATGCTTTTTCCCTTTGCTGTAAGAGACAGAGCTAGAACATGGTTGGATTCACAACCTAAAGAGAGCCTGAACTCTTGGGAAAAGCTAGTCAATGCCTTCTTGGCAAAGTTCTTTCCACCTCAAAAATTGAGCAAGCTTAGAGTGAAAGTCGAAACCTTCAGACAGAAGGAAGGTGAATCCCTCTATGAAGCTTGGGAAAGATACAAGCAATTGATCAGAAGGTGTCCTTCTGACATGCTTTCAGAATGGAGCATCATAGGTATCTTCTATGATGGTCTGTCTTAACTGTCCAAGATGTCATTGGACAGCTCTGCTGGAGGATCTCTTCATCTGAAGAAGAAGCTTATGATCCTGAGAACCCAGCAATGGAAGAGGTGAATTACATGGGAGAATCCTATGGAAACACCTATAATCCTTCATGGAGAAATCATCCAAACCTCTCATGGAAGGATCAACAGAGGCCTCAACAAGGCTTCAACAACAATAATGGTGGAAGAAATAGGTTTAGCAATAGCAAGCCCTTTCCATCATCTTCTCAGCAACAGACAGAGAATTCTAAGCAGAGCCACTCTGACTTAGCAACTGTAGTCTCTGATCTAATTAAAACCACTCAAAGTTTTATCACTGAAACAAGGTCCTCCATTAGAAATTTGGAGGCACAAGTGGGTTAGCTGAGCAAGAAAGTTACTGAACTCCCTCCTAGTACTCTTCCAAGCAATACAGAAGAGAATCCAAAAGGAGAGTGCAAGGCCATCAATATAACCCACACGGCCGAACCTAGAGAGGAGGAAGACCTCAATGGACGTCCACTGGTCTCCAAGGAGTTCCCTAATGGGGAACCATGGGAATTTGAGGCTCACACTGAGACCATAGAGATTCCATTGAATTTACTTTTGCCATTTATGAGCTCTGATGAGTATTCTTCCTCTGAAGAGGATGAAGATGTTACTGAAGAACAAGTTGCTAAGTACCTTGGAGCAATCATGAAGCTAAATGCCAAGCTATTTGGAAATGAGACCTTAGGGGGATGAACCCCCCTTGCTCACCAAAGAACTGGATGACTTGACTAGGCAGAAATTACCTCTGAAGAGACAAGATCCTGGAAAGTTCTCAATACCTTGTACCATAGGCATCATGACCTTTGAGAAGGCTGATAAACCACTATTTTATGGTTTATAATGTGTTTAATTGTGTGGTTTTATCATGATCTTTACCCACTTATTCATATGATTAGCATGCATTTATATTTCCTTCCTAAAATTATTACATGATTGAAAACTTGCTTCCTAGAGACTTTTAATTATGCATTTTAATTCTCCTTTATTCCATTCAATGCCATGATCTGTGTGTTAAGTGTTTCAGGCTTTATAGGGCATGAATGAGTTGGAGATTGGAAAGGAAGCTTACAAAAATGGAAAGAACATAAGAAATTAAGGAGATGACCAGTGAGAAGTGACGCGGTTGCATGGCTCACGCAACCGCGCGGAAGAGAGGAAATCGCAATGACGTGGTTGCATGGCTCACGCGACCACGCGGATTGGAATAGCACAAGTGGCGCGGAGGCGTGGACGACGCACCCGCGTGGCAAAGCAAAACGCCGTATGACGCGTCCGCATGAATGATGCGATCGCGTGACATGCGCGATCTGCATAATCTGCAGAATTCGCTGGGGGCGATTTTGGGCCCTGTTTTGACCCAGTTTTCGGCTCGAAAAAGCATACTAGAGCCAGAGGACATGCAGAAACAAAAAATAACATTCATTCTACACAGTTTTTAGTTTTTAGATCTAGTTTTACTCCTCCTCTAGGTTTTCTCTCTACACATTCATAGTTCTTAGGATTTTTATTTCGATTGCTCTTTGCATTGGGATATTGAGAAGAGTTACTACCTCATCAAGACTTCGTCATTCTAGTTCATTTTCTTTACTTGGCTTTACTCTTCCATGTCCTTCACTTTACTCAATTTTACTATTAGATTATTTTAGAATTTATTAATACAAGAATTACTTTTATTTTTAATTGATTCCTTTCAGTTTTATTTATCATGTCTTTCTTTAATACCCTTTCCTATGTTATGAGCTCTACATTCACAATGAACGAGTAGTTCCCCGACTTGATGGGGAGTTGATTGAAAGGAACCCTTGAGTTGGAATGTTCAAAGGAGAAATTGTAATTGGGTTTATTGTTGGATGGCTCTCTAGTCACTAACGCCAGTCCATCCAAGTAAGCGGATTGGGACTTGTGAGTAGAAACATCATTCCAACTTGTTTGACTTTCCCTTATTTGGTAAGGGATAACTAAACAGAACGACCTTCAATTATCAATTAATCTTGAGAGTACTGCAACAAGAATAGGGCTTCCAACTAATCTACTCCTAGTCAAGGCTTTTATTTAAATTACTTAATTTCCCCAATTTAATTTCCTGTTTATTCAACTCAAACTCTTTCTGAAAATATTTGATTAATAAAATAGCACACCTTTCTGCAACTCGTTGGGAGACGACCTGGGATTCATACTCCCAGTATTTTAATTTTAATTTTTGTGACAACTCTTCTAAATTGATAAGTGGATTTCTGGTTGGTTAATAACTATACTTGCAATGCACAACTTATATCAATTCTTAATTAGCCAATTTCCGCCACGTAAATTTTTGGCGCCGTTGCCGGAGAGTTGCAATAGAGTGCTAAAGTTATTAATTGGATTTTATTTATTTGCATTTTATTTTATCTTGCTACCATGAGCTGCTTGTTTCTTTTGTTAGATGACGCGTTCACTTCCTGATCCAAGCTTGCTAGTATTCGATCCTGAGATTGAAAGAACTATTTCACGAATAAGGCAAGCTCGGCATCGGTTAGTCCTCTCTGAGGGCAGATCTGAAACGTCAGTTGAGAAAGAAACTAGTCCCCGTTCTACTAATTTGGTTGATTTACGTGCAGGTAACATGGCATCAGCTAGGAGAGTTACTATTCAGGAGGCTGGAGCCCCTGATTTTACAATGCAATGATTTCAAGAGCATCACCCAGCGGTGGCTACAGACTTTGAAATAAAGACCGCACTGCTCAATTTGATGCCCAAGTTTCATGGCTTGCCTGCTCAAGAGCCTATCAAGTACCTGAGGGATTTTCAAGCAACCTGTTCTACTGTCAGGCGTGATGCTGCAGATGAAACTTCAATTTTGCTGAAATTTTTCCCATTTTCTCTTAAGGGGAAGGCAAGAGAGTGGTACTACACTCAACCAGCAGCAACTGTATCCAATTGGGATACACTGAGAAGAGAATTCTTGGAAAAAAATTTTCCAGCTGAAGTTACTGATAAACTGAGAAAAGACATTTCCATGATTGTTCAGGATGAATCTGAGACTCTCTATGAATACTGGGAGCGCTTCAATAATCTTCTGGAAGCATGCCCCCACCATATGATTGACAAGATAGTGTTACTCGGTTACGTCACACAGGGCATGAGGCCCCAAGATAAGACCACATTGGAAAGTGCTAGCAATGGGTCTATGAAAAAGTATAAGACCACTGACGAGGCATGGCAATTGATCAGCGACTTAGCTGAATCTACTCGGAATCACAGGCAGAAATAAGGCCGTTCAAAAGCCGTTGCAGAAGTATCCTCTAGCAGAGAGACTGCTGCTCTGACTCAGAGTATCTGTGAAATGACCAACTTGCTGAAGCAGATGTAATTGAATCAACAACAAGTTCAGCAAGCTCAACCTTCTCCACCACAGCATAACCAACAGTTAGTCCCACAGAGAGTTTGCAGAATCTGTGCTGATTATAGCCACTATACTGATGAATGTCCGCAGCTCTAGCAGGAAGACAACACCGTGGCAGCCACTCATAACTTCTATGACCGCCCCAACCAAGGGTACAATCAAGGTGGCAATTACAACCATGGATGGCAGGACAATTCTAACCAGAATTGGAGGGACAACAACAACAGAGAAGGCAGAGATAATTAGGGAAATCAGAGGTGGAATAATAACAACAACAGGCAGCAGAACCAGAACCAGCCTTACAGAGCGCCTCACCTAAGACAATCCTAAGGACCACAGAATACCCAACAGCAGACCTCTCAAATTACTTATCCATCCTCATCTTCTAATGATGATTTACTACAATCCATTGATTGGAGACAACAGACCATGGAAAATAACCTTAATGCCACTCTAAATGGTCTGAATGCTACTCTGCAAGCTCTTGTCTCACAGATTGGATCAATGAATAACTCCAATAACCAGCCATTGAGCTCTAGTGGAATCCCCTCTCAACCATTACCTAATCCCAAGGGTGGCATTAATGCCATCACCCTAAGGTCCAGAACCACACTGCAGGAGAGGAATCAGGAGGAGCCAAGCCTACCAGAACACGCCTCAGCTGAAGAGGTAGTGGAAATAGAAGATGTTGAAGAGGAAGAGGACATACAGGACATAGCTGAAAAAGAAGAAGTTCAACTACAGAAGGAAGCACCACAGGGCGCAGATACTGCAGAAGACACCACTCCTATCCCATTTCCACAACTTGCAAGGAAGTCCAGGAAGCAGCTGAAACCTGATCCTAAAATGGTAGAGATATTAAAAAAGGTTGAGGTAACTGTTCCTCTTTTTGATGTTATTTAACAGGTACCTAATTATGCAAAGTTTCTAAAAGATTTATGTATACATAAAGACAAAATTAATGAATTAGAAACTATTCCTTTAGGTAGTTCCATATCTGCTTTAATGGGAGTTTACCTGAAAAGTGTAGTGACCCAGGTCCTTGTATAGTTAATTGTACTATTGGTGGTGTGATAATTTCTGACTGCATGTGTGATTTAGGAGCATGTGTGAGTATAATGCCTTTGTCTATATATGATATTTTGAGGGTCCCTCCTTTAAAAAGGTCGGCAGCTCGTTTTGTGTTAGCAGATAAGAGCATTATTACAGTGGTTGGAGTTGCTGAAGATGTATTAGTGGGCATTAAGGGACTCACATTCCCCACTGATTTTTATATTCTGGAGATGCCCAAAAATGACTCAGAGAAGCCATCATCAATCCTACTTGGAAGACCTTTCCTAAAGACATCAAAGTTCAAATTGGATGCTTTTTCAGGAACATACTCTTTTGAAATAGATGGCCGATTAGTAAGTTTCAACCTGAATAGAGTTATGAAGCACCCTCCAGAAGATCATTCTATCTTCCAGTGTGACATCATAGATGAAACTGTAGCTGAAGTTCACCAGGAGGAATTAGAGGAGAAGCACACAGGATAAGGTCCAAGTGTGGGGACATTCTCAGAGGACAATGACAGTGCTTTACCATTGTTACCAGCTCCAGACAACCCAGAGCCTGACCATAATCAGAAGTTAGACTTGAAACCCCTTCCTCCACACCTCAAATATGCTTACCTTGAGGACAAGCAAAAGTGTCCAGTTATCATTGCAAGGGAACTCACTTCTCAACAAGAAGAGCAGTTACTAAGTGTGCTGAGGAGGCACAAGAAGGCAATTGGGTGGAGTTTGGCAGATATAGTGGGCATCAACCCTCAAGTATGTGAGCACAGAATATTTTTAGAAGAGGGAGCAAGGCCCGTTCATCAACCCCAGAGAAGACTGAACCCCACTATCTTAGAGGTTGTCAAAAAGGAAGTGACCAGACTACTGGAGGCAGATATCATCTATCCCATCTAAGACAGTGAATGGGTAAGCCCAGTACAAGTAGTACCAAAGAAGTCTGGAGTCACTACAGTGAAGAATGAGCATGGAGAACTCATAGCAACCAGAGTACAGAACGCTTGGAGGGTCTGCATTGACTACAGACGCCTCAACCAAGCAACCCGTAAGGATCACTATCCTCTTCCATTCATTGATCAAATGCTGGATCACCTGTCAGGTAAATCACATTATTGTTTTCTAGATGGTTACACAGGTTATTTCCAGATTCATATAGCTCCTGAGGATCAGGAAAAGACTACTTTTACATGTCCTTTTCGGACTTATGCTTACAAGAGAATGCCCTTTGGCTTGTGCAATACACAAGCTACTTTCCAAAGGTGCATGATGAGTCTTTTCTCTGATCTTATTGAGGACTGTATGGAAGCTTTTATGGATGATTTTAGTGTTTATGGCGATTCCTTTAGCCTTTGCTTAGATGGATTATCTAGAGTATTAGATAGATGTGTCAGTACAAACCTCGTATTAAATTTTGAAAAATGTCACTTTATGGTTAAACAAAGGATTGTACTAGGACATGTTGTGTCTAATACTGGCATTTCTGTAGATCCAGCAAAGGTGGATGTTATTTCTAGTTTACCTTACCCCTCTTCTGTGAGGGAAGTCCGCTCGTTCCTTGGCCATGCAGGTTTTTACAGGAGATTCATTAAGGACTTCAGTAAGGTAGCACTTTCCTTATCCAGACTACTGCAGAAGGATATTGAGTTCGAGTTCAGTGAAGATTGCAAACAAGCGTTTGATAAGCTGAAAATCGCCCTGACTTAAGCTCCAATTATGAGAGGACCAGACTGGAGCCAGCCATTCGAAATAATGTGCGACGCTTCCAACCATGCAGTATGAGCAGCATTGGCTCAGCGTGAAGGTAAGGATCCTTTTGTTATTGCTTATGTGTCTAAAACTCTAGATGCAGCACAATCCCATTACACTACTACTGAGAAAGAGCTTATTGCTATTGTTTTTGCTCTGGATAAATTCTGAGCCTATTTACTTGGTACGAAGGTAGTAGTGTACTCGGACCACGCAGCTCTAAAGTATCTATTAGCTAAAAAGGAGTCCAAACTAAGGCTTATACGTTGGATACTGCTATTACAAGAATTTGATTTAGAAATTAAGGATAGGAGTGGTAACCAGAATTTAGTGGCGGACCACTTGAGTCACCTTGAGCACATTTCAGATGACCCCACTCCTATAGCTGATAATTTCCCATTTGATAACCTGCAAGCAGTATCTGAGGTAGTCCCTTGGTATGCACCTGTAGCTAATTATCTAGTTAGCCGCACTTTTCCTCCAAACTTTTCTAAGCATCAAAGAGACAAGCTGAAAAGCGAGTCTAAATATTATATATGGGATAACCCATATTTATGGAGATGTGGCGCTGACCAGGTAATTAGACGGTGTGTGCCTCAATCAGAATTCCAGTCCATCTTAGAGGCTTGTCACTCATCTGAGAGTGAAGGACATTTTGGCCCTCAAACAACAGCTAGAAAAATCTTAGACTGTGGATTCTGGTGGCCTACACTTTTTAGAGACGCTGCTGAATTTTGTAGATCTTTTCCCATGCCAAAAATTTGGTAATATATCCAGGAGGGATGAAATGCCTCAACAAATTATGCTTTTCTGTGAAAATTTTGACGTTTGGGGCATTCACTTCATGTGTCCATTTCCAAATTCTAATGGTTACTTTTATATATTGTTAGCTGTGGATTATGTTTCCAAATGGGTGGAAGCAATTCCTACCTACACTGATGATGCTAACACTGTTGTTTCCTTTGTGAGAAACCACATTATTTGTCGCTTTGGATCACCACGAGAAATCGTGAGTGATCAAGGCACCCATTTTTGTAACAGGAGACTAACAGGATTAATGAAGAAGCATGGAACAGTTCATAAGGTTGCAACAGCCTACCATCCTCAGACTAATGGGCAAGCCGAGGTGTCAAACAGAGAGATAAAGCATATCTTGCAGAAGATAGTCAAACCTCATAGAAGAGATTAGAGCACCAGGCTACATGATGCACTTTGGGCGTACAGAACCGCATACAAGACACCCATTGGGATGAGTCCTTTCCGCTTAATCTATGGAAAAGCTTGTCATCTCCCTGTTGAAGTCGAGCACAAAGCCTTTTGGGCAGTAAAGGAGTGCAACATGGGAATTGAGGAAGCCGGAGCTGAAAGGAAATTGCAACTGCAAGAATTGGAAAGCCTTCGCCTAGAAGCTTATGAGAATTCAAGACTATACAGGGAGAAGATGAAGGCTGTATATGATCATCACATTAAGAGAAAAGAGTTCCAACCTGGGGACTTAGTCCTCCTTTACAAATCTCGACTGAGACTCATGCCAGGCAAGTTGAGATCAAAATTTGATGGTCCATACAGAGTAGAGAAGGCCGAACCGTACGGAGTTTATCACCTAAGCCATCCTTCAAGCTCTGAACTTATCAAAGTTAATGGACATCGTTTAAAGCTGTACCATGGAGAGAGGATGCAGAAAAACAAGGAGCTCGAGATCTTCCTCTTGGAAGATCCTCACATAGCCGAAGATTAAGCTAATGGAGCGTCCAACTTATGGGCGTTAAAGCAAAGTGCTAGGTGGGAGACAACCCACCATGGTATGATCGTTCTATTCTTTATTTTTAGTTTTTTCTATTTAATAACTCTTCTCTTTATTAGTACATTTCGTGCATTTGCATTTACATACTTTTATTTTTAATTTTCATTGAAAAAAAAGAAAAAAAAGGGGGTTACGCGACGCGACCGCATCATTGACGCGTCCGTGTCGCAAGGAGATAGGAGAAAATAAAAAAAATAAACAAAGAGTCACGCAGGAGCGTGGTTGGAGGCGTGCCAATGGCACAAATTGCCCCACGCGACCGCATCACCGACGCGCCCGCGTCACATGGGAACATTGGCCTCCCACGCGACCGCGTGACCCACATGGCCGCGTGCCCTAGAATTCGACGTCAAAAGGGTGCACAACCGAAAGTTGTGCTAGAGTGGTGCTAGATTGGTGCTGAATGCACAATCCTTCCTACGCTACGGCCGCGTGACCGACGCGACCGCGTCATATCCTTCTAATGGCCACTCACGCGATTGCATGCCCCACGCGATCGTGTCACCCAATATTTGGCAATCAATGATTTTGAACAGAGAGTTGTGCGAGTGCGAGGCTGCCCTCGTGCCAGTGGCATAAAACGGGTCACGCGACCGCGTGACCGACACGACCGCGTCAATCAGTATCAGCGCAAGTCGTGCGACCGCGTGCCCCACGCGACCGCATCGATTGCGCCGCACAGCTTCCCTGATTTGCCAGTTATCTTATCTTTTTCTCCTCAAATCCTATTTTCTCTTTTTCCTCCTTCTTCCTTCTTTCTCACTTTTTTTACACCCTCACTCTCTCTCTCTCTCCCCCCCATTAACAAGGTTTTCTTTTTCTTCTTCTCTCCTTACTTTTCTATTTTTCTTTTTATTTTTCTATGTTATCTTCTTTTCTTTTCTTTTTACTTTCATTATTCATATTTTCTTCCTTTTTACTTGGTATTAGAAATTTATTTGAGTCATTATTTCTCATTATATGCTTGTGGATTGTTCTAAATTTATTTGGCAATTATATATTACTTTTTAAAGGGTTGCTTGCATGTTCAATTTAATACTTTCCATACATTATTTCACCATGCATGCTATGTGTTTGTGAAAAAGCCCATATGGCATTTTGCACTTTTCTCCGTTATTCTACTCTACTATTAAATACCCATTTTCACAAAATCCTTTTTATATTTTATTCGTTATAAATAATTGTCAATACAAACGTGATGGTTTGTTACGAGTGATGCTTGATCTATGCTATTATTGCCTTTGCCAGCATGCCAATAAACACCTTGCATTCACTTGTCATCATATGCACTAACTATTTTCCATTGATGACTTTTCACATGTAGTCATGACCATGTGTTAACATCATTTACCTTTTACTGTGCATTCATAACCACCCTTTTCCGTTCTCTTCCTTGCTCTATCTCTTTGAATTTAATTTACTTTCTCTTCCCTTTTTCAGAATGGCCACCAAGAAAGAAAAAGAGAAAGCTTCTCCCAAATCTATAGCAAGAAGAGGAACAAAAAGAGTATTAGTGGCAGAACCCTCTTCAACTGTGGTTAAACCCTCAACAAAGAGACTTAAGAGGATTATAAAGGTTGATGATAAAGAAAAAGCCTTCCCAGCAAAGGACACTGCACGATTTCCCAATCGCTACTGTGAGCTGATGTTCCCCATCCTAGCAGAAAGGAGCTACAACAACGAATACCTTCTTCTCCTCCCAAACCATATTGCTACCTTTGTTGAGCCGCCAATTGCACAAAGACAATGGGGTTTCCTACAGAGACAGCCAAGGCAGGTCAATCTTTCTTGGGTAGTCGAGTTCTACTCTAACTTCCACCTGCCAACCCTGCAGTCTGTCTTTGTCTGTCAGAAGCAAGTCCCCATTACAGAAGAGGCCATTCAAAAAGCTCTAGGTCTTCCCCCTATTCCAGAAGGTTTGGACGCCTTTCAAGAAGCCACACTCAAGCACCAGATGTACCAATTTGACTGGGACGCCATTCTCAGAGTTATCGCACTACCTGGCAGCCGATGGATCTACGGATACCATCGTACCCGCCCTAAGGGAATTTCAGCTTCAGCACTTACCTTGGAGGCTCACGTATGGGCACAGATCATGTCCCATTATGTCTTTTCGAGCACTCACGAGTCCTCCTTCACTGCGGACATGGCCGTTCTACTATGGTACATCCTTACAGACCAGCCTCTGAACCTACCAAGACATATCCAGAATGCCATGGGACACGTACAAATCGTGGGCAACTTACCTTTCCCTGCCTTGGTCTCAGATCTCGTCTCAGCAGCCGGAGTCTCCTTCAGAGCTGGGGACACCAAAGCCATACTTCCACGGGATGATCAATATGTCCCTAATGGGAAATATATCAGACCCTCAACAGCCACTACAAGCCAGCCCACTGAACCGGCTCAGGACATTCCTCCTTCCGTACCACAAGCACCTACGACAAACCAACTGCTCCATCAGATACTCGAAAGATTGGATCGGCAGGAACACAAAGCTAAGATGAGAGAGCGCCGTAACAAGCGCCGATTCACATACCTCAAGGAGCTAATTATGGGAAAATTCAAGGACTCAGACACCCCGGACTCCACTTCCTTTACCAGCACAGGGAGCCATGACGGTCCCGACTGTGGAGATACTGCTACCAGCCCACCCCTATTCCTGACAGATGGCACCGAGGACGGTGCAAAGCCTTAAGTGTGGGGAGGTCGGTCAGTACCTGACTTCCGGAGGTAATTTCTCTTCCCTAAACACCAATAAATTAGGATATTTAGTTGGTTTTTCTTTTATAGAATAGGATAAATTGCATAGTAATAGATTAGTTTCTTCTAAGACTCTATTTTTGGAACAAAATTTCACTAATTTTAATTAAATTTTTATGTTAAATTTGCTTGAAGTTGTATTTGGAACATGATTTTTGAGCTAAAGAACACACACCCTGTGAGAATTGAGCCTTTATGCATGGTTACATTATTTAACCATAATTATTTTATTCTTGTTTGTTTACTTCTCTATGATTGTAATCTATATTTTGTTTCATCCTATATGTCCAATATTTATTATATTTATATGTTTGTATATGATTGAGGCCATTAATTGTTTAGCTCACTTATCCAAATTAAGCCTACCCTTTCAAATTCTATATTCCCTGCTTTCATGAGCTGCCTTCTTGCATTTTTATCTGTTCTTACTGCATGAGAATTGAATTAATGGAATTTGATTTGTAAT
Organism: Arachis ipaensis; assembly: GCF_000816755.2. Classification (NCBI taxonomy): domain Eukaryota; kingdom Viridiplantae; phylum Streptophyta; class Magnoliopsida; order Fabales; family Fabaceae; genus Arachis; species Arachis ipaensis. The sequence continues at coordinate 59,649,219 of NC_029786.2, forward strand.
TGTGTTGAAGAGCATATTTATTATTGATCAAGTGGAAAAAAAATCATATAGTTGCATTCATATATATAGGTTGCATTGCATTGCATGAGTTTTACATCTTCCTACTCATTTATTTTATCTTCTTCAACTAAGCATGAGGACATGCCAATGTTTAAGTGTGGGGAGGTTGATAAACCACTATTTTATGGTTTATAATGTGTTTAATTGTGTGGTTTTATCATGATCTTTACCCACTTATTCATATGATTAGCATGCATTTATATTTCCTTCCTAAAATTATTACATGATTGAAAACTTGCTTCCTAGAGACTTTTAATTATACATTTTAATTCTCCTTTATTCCATTCGATGCCGTGATCTGTGTGTTAAGTGTTTCAGGCTTTATAGGGCATGAATGAGTTGGAGATTGGAAAGGAAGCTTGCAAAAATGGAAGGAACACAAGAAATTAAGGAGATGACCAGCGAGAAGTGACACGGTCGCATGGCTCACGCAACCGCGCGGAAGAGAGGAAATCGCAGTGACGCGGTCGCATGGCTCACGCAACCGCGCGGATTGGAATAGCACAAGTGACGCGGAGGCGTGGACAACGCGCCCGCGTGGCAAAGCAAAACGCCGCATGACGCGTTCGCATGAATGACGCGATCGCGTGACATGCGCGATCTGCATAATCTGCAGAATTCGCTGGGGGCGATTTTGGGCCATGTTTTGACCCAGTTTTCGGCCCAGAAAAGCAGACTAGAGCCAGAGGACATGCAGAAACAAAAAATAACATTCATTCTACACAATTTTTAGTTTTTAGATCTAGTTTTACTCCTCCTCTAGGTTTTCTCTCTACACATTCATAGTTCTTAGGATTTTTATTTCGATTGCTCTTTGCATTGGGATATTGAGAAGAGTTATTACCTCATCAAGACTTCGTCATTCTAGTTCGTTTTCTTTACTTGGCTTTACTCTTCCATGTCCTTCAATTTACTCAATTTTACTATTGGATTATTTTGAATTTTTATGCTTTATGTTTATTTATGTTTGTGTCTTTATTACATGATCACTAGTGTCTAAGTGTCTATGCCTTAAAGCTATGAAAATGAGTCCATCACCTTTCTTAAATGTAAAATGTTTTTAATTGAAAAAGAAAAAGAAGTGCATGAATTTCGAATTTTAAAACAGTTTAGTTATTTTGATGTGGTGGCAATACTTTTGTCTTTCTGAATGAATGCTTGAACAGTGCATATTTTTGAAATTGTTATTCATGAATGTTAAAACTATTGGCTCTTGAAAGAATGATGGAAAAGGAGAAATGTTATTTGATAATCTGAAAAATCATAAAAATGATTCTTGAAGCAAGAAAAAGCAGTGAAAAGCTTGCAAAAAAGAAAAAAGAGAAAAAGAAAAAAAAAGAGCAAGCAGAAAAAGCCAATAGCCCTTTAAACCAAAAGGCAAGGGTAAAATAAAAAGGATCCAAGGCTTTGAGCGTCAGTGGATATGAGGGCCCACAGGAATAAAATCCTAGCCTAAGCGGCTAAACCAAGCAGTCCCTAACCATGTGCTTGTGGCGTGAAAGTGTCGAGTGAAAACTTGAGACTGAGCGGTTGAAGTCGTGTTCCAAAGCAAAAAGAGTGTGCTTAAGAGCTCTGGACACCTCTAGTTGGGGACTCTAGCAAAGCTGAGTCACAATCTGAAAAGGTTCACCCAGTTATATATATTTTAGTTAGTTTTTATTATGTTTTTATTAGTTTTTAAATAAAAATCACATTTCTGGACTTTACAATGATTTTGTGTATTTTTCTGTGATTTCAGGTATTTTCTGGCTGAAATTGAGGGACTTAAGCAAAAATCTAATTCAGAGGCTGAAAAAAGACTGCAGATGCTGTTGGATTCTGACCTCCCTGCACTCGAAGTTGATTTTCTGGAGCTACAGAAGCCCAATTGGTGCACTCTTAATTGCGTTGGAAAGTAGACATCCTATGCTTTCCAGCAATATATAATAGTCCATACTTTGCCTAAGATTTGATGGCCCAAACCGGCGTTCCAAGTCAGCATAGAAATTCTGGCGTCAAAACGCCAGAATTGGCATAAAAGCTGGAGTTAAACGCCCAAACTGGCACAAAAGCTGGCGTTTAACTCCAAGAAAAGTCTCTACATGTGAAAGCTTCAATGCTCAGCCCAAGCACACACCAAGTAGGCCCGGAAGTGGATTTCTGCATCATTTACTTATTTCTATAACCCTAGGCTACTAGTTTTCTATAAATAGGACCTTTTGCTATTGTATTTGGAGATCTTTGATTAGCCTTATATGATCTTAGACCTTTATGGGGGCTGGCCATTCGGCCATGCCTGGACCTTCATTACTTTTGTATTTTCAACGGTGGAGTTTCTACACACCATAGATTAAGGTGTGGAGCTCTGCTGTTCTTCATGAATTAATGCAAAGTACTACTATTTTTCTATTCAATTCACGCCTACTTCTTCTCTAAGATATACACTCGTTCTTCAACTTGATGAATGTGATGATCCATAACACTCATCATCATTCTCACCTATGAACGCGTGCCTGACAACTACTTCCGTTCTACATGCAATTAAGCTTGAATGTGTATCTCTTGGGTTTCTAATCTAAGATTAGAACCTTCGTGGTATAGGCTAGAATTATTGGCGGCCATTCCTGAGATCCGGAAAGTCTAAACCTTGTCTATGGTATTCCGAGTAGGATCTGGGAAGGGATGACTGTAACGAGCTTCAAACTCGCGAGTGTTGGGCTTAGTGACAGACGCAAAAGAATCAATGGATCCTATTCCAACATGATCGAGAACCGACAGATGATTAGCCGTGCGGTGACAGCGCATTTGGAACATTTTCACTGAGAGGACGGGAAGTAACCATTGACAATGGTGATGCCCAACATAAAGCTTGCCATGGAAAGGAGTATGAATGATTGGAAGAAGGCAATAGAAAAGCAGAAGTTAAGAAGGAACAAAGCATCTCCATACGCTTATCTGAAATTCCTACCAATGAATTACATAAGTATCTCTATCTTTATTTTATGTTTTATTCATATCTTAATTATCAATTCTCCATAACCATTTGAATCCGCCTGACTGAGATTTACAAGATGACCATAGCTTGCTTCAAGACGACAATCTCCGTGGGATCGACCTTACTCATGTAAGGTTTATTACTTGGACGACCCAGTGCACTTGCTGGTTAGTTGTGCGGAGTTATGATAAAGAGTTGAGATTACAATTGTGCGTACCAAGTTGTTGGCGCCATTGATGATCACAATTTCGTGCACCAGCTACCTATCAAAGACTGATGAACAAAGTTTTTGCCGATCACATTGGGAAGCTAATGGAAGTTTACGTCGATGACATGCTGGTAAAGACACAAAGCGAGGAAACGTTACTAGCCGACCTCACTGAAGTGTTCGATACCATAATAAAGCATGTGATGAGACTTAATTCTGCAAAATGCACTAGAAGCTGGCAAATTCTTGGGCTTCATGCTCACCTAAAGCAGAATCGAAGCAAACCCAGATAAGTGTCAGGCCATACTTCGCATGAAAAGTCCGACCTGTGTCAAAGAAGTCCAGCAGCTCAATGGAAGACTAGCATCTCTGTCTAGGTTCTTAGCTGGATCAGCCTTCAGATCTCTCTCCTTCTATGCAACATTAAGGGATGAGTCCATATTTTTCGGTATATTTTGGTTTGATTTGATTGGATTTCATCACATAAACCCACATTTATTCATCTAAATAGCATGCTTTTGTGTTTTCTCCCTAAATTGAGCTTAATTGTGAAAATATGCTATTTTGTGCTTAATTTAACCAATTTTATTTCGCTTTCATTCCATTGGGTGCCTTGATGTGTTTGATGAGTAATTTCAGGATCGCAAGGCTAATATGGATAGAAGAAGTGATGGAAAAGCATGCAAAAAGGGTGAAAGCATGAAGAAATAAAGTTTTGGAAGATTTAGCTTCCGTGCATACGCACAATGATGCGTACGTACGCACACGCGGGCAAGTTTGGCGACGCGTACGCGTGGGAGCACATTTCGCCAAACAACACGTATGCGTGATCCACGCGTATGCGTCACTGCAGTCACGTGACTTCATTAATGCAGCATGTTGGGGGTGATTTTTGGGGCTTTTCTTCGCCCATTTCTAAAGGCTTGGAGGCTGAAATCAAGTGCTATATGAAGGAAACTTCATGTCATATGAAAGAGAGCTCACTTGTAGGGTAGAAACACATAGTAGGAGTAGGAGTAGGAGTAGAGTAGTATAGAAAATTCTCTCTTAGGGTTTTAATTAGGGTTTGTAGTATTTTATACTTCAAGTTTGATTTTGGATTATAGCAATTGCATTGTAAGTATTTCTTTAATTTCTCTTTTATTTACATTTCTTGTTCTACACTTCCATATGTTTTCATTTCCTTTGCCAATATATACATAGTTTTGCAATTTTGATTTCTAGTTGTTTAATTTGATGTTTGATGGTCTTTATATGTTTGTTTGAGTTGCCTTTATTGATTTTGAGCATTTGTGGTTCATAGCTTTCCTTAATTTACCAATTTTTCCATGTTTTATGTTTATGCCCTCTATGTGTTTAATGAAATGTCAATTTTGATTATGGGATAATTTCCACCCCTTGGCTTGGGAGAAATGAGTGTATGGATTACTAGAGCCATAATTTCCAACATTTAGTGATAATTCTTGGGTTGTTAATTTTTCTTGTTCCCACTAACGCTAATTTGTTGCTAAGGTAATTAGCAAGCAAGCTAGGATTTGTGGATTAAGAACACTTATGCTCATTGAACTTACTCTCCGATGTGAGGGTTGACTTAGTGAGATTAATCCATCATAACTATCATAGTTGTAGTTATGGCAAGGAAGGGATTCTATAACTTATCCCAAGTCAAGGTTTCATTTATGTTTTGAACCGCTTTTCCATTACTTTATAGCATTACTTGTTTATATTACATACATAGTTCTTTCGTTCTTTCATTACTTTATTAATTGCAATTTTGTATAGTTCTTTTATTTCTTGATTGTTTGTTTCCTTTTTGAGAAAACCCCTTTGTTCTTGCAACCAAAATTGTGCACTTGTTGGCATTAGTTCCTTGGGAGAACGACCCGGGAGTCAAAATACTCTCGGTTATATTTTGTATTGAATTGTGACATCTTTTGGATTGAATTTTGATTGTGAGATTTTATTGTTGATTTGGACTATACTACTAACGAAGGAATTCCATTTTGAGAAACTCTAAATCAGCGATAAAACACTCATTATCAAATTAGCGCCGTTGCCGAGGAGCTAGCGTCATGAGTGCTATATTTTGGTTGTTGTAAATATGTCCATAGTGTGAATAGATACTTTTTTGTTGTTTATTTGCTTTTGTTGGTAATTAAGATTTTGTTTATTTTGTTAATTGATGTCTTTAGTTTTTATTTTCTATTTTCTCTATGAGTTATCACCCTCTTGGTTTGGAGTTTGGTTGTGATTATTTTGTAGGGTTTGATAACTTCAATTTTGGATTGCATCATGTGATTGGAGCATCTACTTTGGGAGGAGCAACCTCCTCTATACAACAATGAATCAAACCCTCCCCAATATGCATACCCAACCCAAGGATATGGTGAATTTCACAATGATTACATACCTTCATTACCATATGCCTATGACCTATACCCTCAACATAACCCTCAATCACCACATTTTCAAACACCACACCACCACCACCATACACCTTCTCACATGCCACCTCATGATATTCACCAACATGAATCACCTCCCATATATCCAACCTTCTTCCCAACCAATGAACCTTCCCTCTTATCCCAATGTGAAGCTTTCACACCCTTGGCCCAAGACCATTAAGACCTTCAAGCTTTTCTCCAAGAGCAAGAAGGATTCTGGAGCACACAAAGGCAATTCATGGCTATCATAGCCGAAGCAGTGAACTGCTTAGTTCTACTACGCTCATCCGATCAAGGCACTCCTCTTGAAGAGTGTGAAGGAGCAATAGAAAGGCGTAGAGAAGAGGAGATCATGGAATGTCAAGTGAATGAAGAGGAGCTAAGGTTTGAAGCACAACATAAGGAGGAAGGTGAGATAAGTGAGCCAGAGGAGAGAAGGGAAGATATGAGGGAGATTGATCAAGATGAGGATTCCATCATTGATGATTTTTTGTCCTTCTTAATCAATCCCTTTAAAGATCCTAATGAACCTCTTCCCCTTGAGCTTGAGAAAGACATGGAGGTAGACTTCTCACAACCTCTTTGTTATGATGTGAGTAATGGGGAAGAGGAGGAAGAGGTTGGTGAGGAAGGAATTGACAACCAAGAGCATATTGAGTGGGTGGAAATTTCATCTAGGAACTTCATTGGCCCCTATGAATATGCTCTCTTGGAGATGGACTACCAACTCAAAATCTTTCTTGGGTTGGTACATGGTGGAGGAAGGGGTGTTGGTTGCCAAGAGAATCTAAGGCCCTTCAAGAAGAACAATTCAAGAATTGGAGTTCAAGAATGGTGTGAAGCACAATTGGGTGATTCTTGGAAAATGTTGGGTTGTTACTGATGACAAGTCATCTTATGCTAGTTTCACAAGCATTTTTTATTTGTTTCATTAGGTTTTATGCACTTTCTTGCACAATAAGTAAGGGATTGGAGTGGAATTTCATGTTTATCTTGATTTAATCAAACATCATTAATTTTATGCAAAATCATGAGATTTATGCAAGAATTAGGTGATTATTATGAATGATGCAAAACCTTGTGATTTTGGTGAGACTTTGATTACTTGTTTGGTTGATTTTAGGTCAAAAAATGAAGAGAAAGAGATGCAGTGCAGAGTAACGCTGCGCTCAAATAGAGAACGCCACACCCTTTAGCGACGCGTACGCGTGGAAGTGATTTGCGCTCATTTGCAAAGGGAGCACTACGTTATTTGAGTGAGCATTATCAGGAAGATTTGAATTTGGAATTGAAAGTTTCGCAACCGACGCGCACGCGTACACGACGTCCACGTGCACGTGCAGAGGACGTGCACGCATGGTCAGCGTTCCTGGCACCAACGTAGCGCTCGTTTGAAGAACGCTATCAAGGACGCACACGCGTGAGTGGTGCGCGCAAGCATGATGGAAGCTAAAGATGGCAATGACGCGTACGCGTAGGTGACACGTACGCATCGGTATACAAAAATGCAAAGGGACGCATGGGCGCAAAGCACATGTACGCATGATAAGCATGCAGCTTACAATGACGCGCACGCGCAGTAGACGCGTACCCGTGGGTGAATGAACGTTGCGCTCTCTTTCAGAACGCTACGTTCCCCTGGAAGCTGCAACCAACTACCCATCTCTGATCCACTTCATAAAAGGGCAAAAAGCCCACTCCAAGTACTGAATGACAGAATTGAAAAGTGTATAAATAGAGAAGAATTTGATTTCATTAGGGTCTTTCTCTTTTATTTTTCTTCCTTTTTAGAATTCTAGAATTGAAGATCTGATTTGAGTTTTCTTTCTGTTTTTCTTCTTCTGCAATTTTCCTTTTCTAGAACTGAAGATCTGATATGAGTTTTCTTTTTGTTTTTCTTCTTTTGCAATTTTCCTTTTCTGTTTTAGAGATTGAAGATCTGATCTGAGTTTTCTTTCTATTTTTCTTCTTCTACAATTTTTTTGTTTCCGTTTTGGTACTGGAACCCTAATTGATCAATTTTTCTGAATTTCTTCACCTTAGAGTTCTTTGATTTACTGCAATCTACAATTTCCAATTCTGATTTGATTCCCAGCACCCAAATCCCTTTATTCTTCATGCAATTTAAATTTCCTGGCAATTCAGATTCTGCAATTCAAATTGCTTGCGCTTTAAGTTTCAGTTATTTACCTTTCTTGCAATTTAAGTTTTAGCTATTTTAATTTCTTGCACTTTAAGTTTCAGCCATTTATGCTTCCTGCAATTTACTTTTCTATCAAATTTTCATTCTGCACTCTAGCTTACTTGCAATTTCCTTTCTGTTAATTAAATTTTACCCAATTCATCAAATATTTGCTTAACTAAATTCATCACCATACTAAAGTTGCTTAATCCATCAATCCCTATGGGATCGACCTCACTTCTGTGAGTGGTATGCGAAATCGTGATCATTCCATTCCTTGGTAACGGCACTAAAAACTCAACACGCACGTTCATGATCTTATATCTGTTTCACAACTTCGTACAACTAACCAGCAAGTGCACTGGGTCGTCCAAGTAATAAACCTTACGTGAGTAAGGGTCGATCCCACGCAGATTGTTGGTATGAAGCAAGCTATGGTCATCTTGTAAATCTCAGTCAGGCGGATATTAAATGGTTATGGAGTTTTCGAATAATAATAATAAATAAACAGAAAATAAAGATAAAGATACTTATGTATATCATTGGTGAGAATTTCAGATAAGCGAATAGAGATGCTTTCATTCCTTTGAACCTCTGCTTTCCTGCTGTCTTCATCCAATCAATCTTACTCCTTTCTATGGCAAGCTTTATGTAGGGCATCACTGTTGTCAATGGCTACATCCCATCCTCTCTGTGAAAATGGTCCAAATGCTCTGTTACGGCACGGCTAATCATCTGGAGGTTCTCGATCATACTGGAATAGGATTCACCCTCCTTTTCCGTCTGTCACTACGCCCAGCACTCACGAATTTGAAGTTCGTCACAGCCATCCCTTCCCAGATCCTACTCGGAATACCACAGACAAGGTTTAGACTTTCCGGATCTTAGGAATGGCCATCCATGGGTTCTAACTTATACCACGAAGACACTAATATCTCGGACTCGGTCCCCTGTATTAGATATCCAAGAGATATCCATTCAATCTAAGGTAGAACGGAAGTGGTTGTCAGGCACGCATTCATAAGTTGAGAATGATGATGACTGTCATGATCATCACATCCATCATATTGAAGTGCGAATGAATATCTTAGAAGCGAAATAAGTTGAATTGAATAGAAAAATAGTAGTACTTTGCATTAATCTTTGAGGAACAGCAGAGCTCCACACCTTAATCTATGGTGTGTAGAAACTCTACCGTTGAAAAATACATAAGTGAAAGGTTCAGGCATGGCCGAATGGTCAGCCCCCATGATCTAAGAACTAAACGTCCCAAGATGATCCGAAGATATAAATACAATAGTAAAAAGTCCTATTTATACTAAACTAGTTACTAGGGTTTACAGAAGTAAGTAATTGATGCATAAATCCACTTCCGGGGCCCACTTGGTGTGTGCTTGGACTGAGCCTGAAGTTTACACGTGCAATGGCATCTTTTGGAGTTGAACGCCAAGTTGTAACGTGTTTTTGGCGTTCAACTCTGGTTCGTGACGTGTTTCTGGCGTTTAACTCCAAACTGCAGCGTAGAACTGGAGTTCAATGCCCTTTCGCGTCATCTAAACTCGAGCAAAATATGGACTATTATATATTGCTGAAAAGCCCTAGATGTCTACTTTCCAACGCAAATGGAAGTGCGCCATTTTGAGTTCTGTAGCTCCAGAAAATCTACTTTGAGTGCAGGGAGGTGAGAATCCAACAGCATCAGCAGTCCTTCTTCAACCTCTGAATCTGATTTTTGCTCAAGTCCCTCAATTTCAGCCAGAAATTACCTGAAATCATAGAAAAACACACAAACTCATAGTAAAGTCCAGAAATGTGAATTTAACATAAAAACTAATAAAAATATACTAAAAACTAACTAAATCATACTGAAAACATACAAAAAACAATGCCAAAAAGCGTATAAATTATCCGCTCATCACAACAACAAACTTAAATTGTTGCTTGTCCCCAAGCAACTGAAAATCAAATAGGATAAAAAGAAGTGAATATACTATAAATTCCAAAATATCAATGAAACATAGCTCCAATCAGATGAGCGGGACTTGTAGCCTTTTGCCTCTTGAATAGTTTTGGCATCTCACTTTATCCCTTGAAGTTCAGAATGATTGGCATCTATAGGAACTCAGAGTTCAAATAGTGTTATTGATTCTCCAAGTTCAGTGTGTTGATTCTTGAACACAGCTACTTTATGAGTCTTGGCCGTGGCCCTAAGCACTTTGTTTTCCAGTATTACCACCGGATACATAAATGCCACAGACACATAATTGGGTGAACCTTTTCAGATTGTGACTTAGCTTTGCTAAAATCCCCAATTAGAGGTGTCCTGGGTTCTTAAGCACACTCTTCTTTTTGCTTTGGACCTTGACTTTAACCTCTCAGTCTCAAGTTTTCACTTGACACCTTCACGCCACAAGCACATGGTTAGGGACAGCTTGGTTTAGCCGCTTAGGCCAGGATTTTATTCCTTTAGGCCCTCCTATCCACTGCTGCTCAAAGCCTTGGATCCTTTTTATTACCCTTGCCTTTTGGTTTTAAGGGCTATTGGCTTTTTGCTCTTGCCTTTTGGTTTTAAGGGCTATTGGCTTTTTGCTCTTGCCTTTTGGTTTTAAGAGCTTTTGTCTTTTTCTTTCTCCTTTTCTTTCGCTATTTTTTTTCGCAAGCTTTCTGTATTCACTGCTTTTTCTTGCTTCAAGAATCATTTTTATGATTTTTCAGATTATCAAATAACATGTCTCCTGTTCATCATTCTTTCAAGAGCCAACATATTTAACATTCATAAACAACAACTTCAAAAGGCATATGCACTGTTCAAGCATTCATTCACAAAACAAAAATTATTGTCACCACATCAATATAATTAAACTAAGTTCAAGGATAAATTCGTAACTCATGTACTTCTTGTTCTTTTGAATTAAAAACATTTTTCATTTAAGAGAGGTGATGGATTCATAAGACATTCATAACTTTAAGACAAAGTTACTAAATACTAATGATCATGTAATAAGACACTAACATAGATAAGCACTTAACATAAAGAAAACGAAAAACAGAAAATTTGAGAACAGGGAATGAGTCCACCTTAGTGATGGTGGCGTTTCCTTCTTGAGGAACTAATGATGTCCTTGAGCTCTTCTATGTCTCTTCCTTGTCTTTGTTGCTCCTCCTTCATAGCTCTTTGATCTTCTCTAATTTCATGGAGGATGATGGAGTGCTCTTGGTGCTCCTATCCTTAGTTGCTCCCAATAATTGTGTGGAGGAAAATGTATCCCCTGAGGTATCTCAGGGATCTCTTGATTTGCAGTCAAATGTTCTACCACTGAGCTATAGACCCTTGAGATGAATCTCTCCATCTCTTATGACTTGGAGGTGGAGGCTTTTGTCTTTCATTTCCTCTCTCTAGAGGTTTCTCTGGCCTTAGGTGCCATCAATGGTTATGGAAAAACAAAAAAGCAATACTTTTTCCACACCAAACTTAGAATGTTTGCTCGTCCTCGAGCAAAAGAAGAAAGGAATGATGAGAAAAGAAGAGATGGAGGAGATGGAGGTGTGGGAAGGGTTCGGCCACTGGGGGTTTAAGGTGGTTATGATATGTAAAAAGGAGGGAGTGATGGTTTGAATTTTGAGTGGGTAGGTGTAGGTGGGTGTATGATGGTTTTGGAGGGGAATTGGAGGTGATTGGTGAAGGGTTCTTGGGAAAGGGTGATATAGGATTATGAGGAGGTAAGGTGAGTGGAGGTATGTGGGGATCCTGTGGGGTCCACAGATCCTGAGGTGATCTTGTGGGGTCCACAGATCCTGAGGTGTCAAGGATTTACATCCCTGCACCAATTAGGCATGTAAAATGCCTTTGCATGCATTTCTGGCGTTTAGACGCCGAAGTGATGCTTGTTCTGGGCGTTCAACGCCCATATGCAGCATATTTCTGGCGTTGAACGCCAACTTCATGCTTGTTTCTGGCATTGAACGCCAGCCATATGCTTCTTACTGGCGTTTAAACGCCAGTAAGTCCTTCTTCCAGGGTGTGATTTTTCTTCTGCTGTTTTTGATTCTGTTTTAAATTTTTTGATTTATTTTGTGACTCCACATGATCATGAACCTAATAAAACATGAAAGAACAATAAAATAAAAATAAAATTAGATAAATAAAAATTGGGTTGCCTCCCAACAAGCGCTTCTTTAATGTCAATAGCTTGACAGTGGGCTCTCATGGAGCCACACAGGTGATCAAGTCAATTTTATAGACTCCCAACACCAAACTTAGAGTTTGACTGTGGGGGCTTTAGTTGACTCTGTACTGAGAGAAGCTTTTCATGCTTCCTCTCTATTGTTACAGAAGGAGATCCTTGAGTTTTAAACACAAGGTTGTCCTCATTCAGTTGAAGGACCAACTTTCCTCTGTCCACATCAATCACAGCTCTTGCTGTGGTTAGGAAGGGTCTTCCAAGGATGATGGGTTCATCCTCATCCTTTCCAGGGTCTAGGATTATGAAATCAGCAGGGATGTAAAGGCCTTCAACCTTTACTAACACGTCCTCCACTAGTCCATAAGCCTGTTTTCTGGAGTTGTCTGCCATCTCTAATGAGATTCTGGCAGCTTGCACCTCAAAGATTCCCAATTTCTCCATTACAGAGAGGGGCATGAGGTTTATCCCTGACCCAAGGTCGCATAGAGCCTTCTCAAAGGTCATGGTGCCTATGGTACAAGGTATTAGGAACTTTCCAGGATCCTGTTTCTTCTAAGGTAATGTTAGTTGATCCAGATCATTCAGTTCATTGATGAGTAAGGGAGGTTCATCTTCCCAAGTCTCATTGCCAAATAATTTGGCATTCAGCTTCATGATTGTACCAAGGTACTCGGCAACTTGCTCTTCAGTAACATCCTCATTCTCTTCAGAAGAAGAATACTCATCAAAGCTCATGAAGGGCATAAAGAGGTTCATTGGAATCTTTATGGTCTCTAGATGAGCCTCAGATTCCTTTGGTTCCTCAGAGGGAAACTCCTTGTTGATCACTGGACGTCCCAGGAGGTCTTCCTCTTTTGTGGGTTCGGCCATGATTGATATATCAATGGCCTTGCACTCTCTCTTTGGATTCTCTTCTGTATTGCTTGGGAGAGTACTAGGAGGTGTTTCAGTGACTTTCTTACTCAGCTGGCCCACTTGTGCCTCCAAATTTCTTATGGAGGACCTTGTTTCACTCATGAAACTTAGAGTAGCCTTGAACATACTAAGTTTGCTAAATTAGAGGTATTTTGTTCAGAGTTCTCTGTCTGTTGCTGAGAAGATGATGGAAAAGGCTTGCTATTGCTAAACCTGTTTCGTCCACCATTATTAAAGCCTTGTTGAGGCTTTTGTTGATCCTTCCATGAGAAATTTGGGTGATTTCTCCATGAGGGGTTATAGGTGTTTCCATAAGGTTTACCCATATAATTTACCTCTGCTATTGCAGGGTTTTCAGGATCATAAGCTTCTTGTTCAGAAGATGCCTCTTGAGTACTGTTGGATGCAGCTTGCATTCCATTCAGACTCTGAGAAATCATATTGACTTGCTGAGTCAATAGTTTGTTCTGAGCCAATGTGGCATTCAGAACATCAATTTCAAGAACCCCCTTCTTCTGAGGCGTCCCATTACTCACAGGATTCCTCTCAGAAGTGTACATAAACTGCTTGTTAGCAACCATGTCAATAAGTTCTTGAGCTTCTGCAGGCGTTTTCTTTAGGTGAATGGATCCACCTGCAGAAGTATCCAATGACATCTTAGCTAATTCAGACAGACCATCATAGAATATATCCAGGATGGTCCATTCTGAAAGCATGTCAGAAGGACACTTTTTGGTCAGTTACTTGTATCTCTCCCAAGCTTCATAGAGGGATTCACCTTCTTTCTGTCTGAAGGTTTGAACATCCACTCTAAGCTTACTAAGCTTTTGAGGAGGAAAGAACTTGGCTAAGAAAGCTGTGACCAGCTTATCCCAAGAGTTCAGGCTATCTTTAGGTTGAGAATCCAACCATATTCTAGCTCTGTCTCTCACAGCAAACGGGAAAAACATGAGCCTGTAGACTTCAGGATCTACTCCATTAGTCTTAACAGTATCATAGATTTGCAAGAATTCAGTTAAGAACTGAAAAGGATCTTTTGATGGAAGTTGATGAAACTTGCAGTTCTGTTGCATCAGAGAAACTAATTGAGCTTTCAGCTCAAAATTGTTTGCTCCAATGGCAGGAATGGAGATACTTCTTCCATGTAAATTGGAATTAGGTGCAGTAAAGTCACCAAGCATCTTCCTTGCATTATTATTATTTTCGGCTGCCATCTCCTCTTCTTGTTTGAAAATTCCTGTAAGGTTGTCTCTGGATTGTTGTATTTTAACTTCTCTTAGTTTCCTTTTCAGAGTCTTTTCAGGTTCAGGATCTGCTTCAACAAGAATGTTCTTGTCTTTGCTCCTGCTCATATGAAAAAGAAGGGAACAGAAAATAATAATAGGGTCCTTTTTACCACAGTATAGAGGTTCCCTTGTTTGAGTAGAAGAAAAGAAGAAAGAGAATGAAGAAGAGAAGAATTCGAACTCAGAAGAGAAGAAGGGGTTCAAATTTTTGGGTGAGGAGAAGTGTTAGTAGATGAATAAATAAATAGAAGGAGATGAGGGAGAGGAAATTTCGAAAATTAATTTTTGAAGAGAAGTTGATGATTTTTGAAAATTAAAGGAGAATTAAAATTAAAATTAAAATTTAAACAATTAATTAACTAAAAAGAATTTTTGAAAATGAGGGAGGTATTTTTGAAAATTAGAGAGGGATAGTTAGTTAGGTAGTTTTGAAAGAGATAAGAAACAAACAAAAAGTTAATTAGTTAGTTGAAACAAATTTTGAAAATCAATTTTTAAAAGATAAGAAGATAAGAAGTTAGAAAAGATATTTGAAAAAGATATGATATGAAAAGATATGATTAGAAAAATATGATTTTGAAAAAGATAAGATAAAAAAAATATTTTTGAAGAGATATGATTGAAATTAGTTTTGAAAAAGATTTGATTTTTAAAATCACAATTAATGACTTGATTCACAAGAAATCACAAGATATGATTCTAGAACTTAAAGTTTGAATTTTTCTTAACAAGTAAGTAACAAACTTGAAATTTTTGAATCAAAACATTAATTGTTGATAATATTTTCGAAAATTATGAGATAAAATTAAGAAAAAGATTTTTGAAAAATATTTTTAAAATTTTCGAAAATAAATAAGAAAAGAATGAAAAAGATTT
>NC_029786.2:59664892-59679242 GCF_000816755.2 Arachis ipaensis
AAAAATTATGAATCAAAACACATGATGCATGCAAGAACACTATGAATGTCAAGATGAACACTAAGAACACTTTGAAGATCATGATGAACATCAAGAACATATTTTTGAAAAATTTTTGATGCAAAGAAAACATGCAAGACACCAAACTTAGAAATCTTTAATGCTTAGACACTATGAATGCAAAGATGCACATGAAAAATAACAAAAGACACAAAATAAGAAAACATCAAGATCAAACAAGAAGACTTACCAAGAACAACTTGAAGATCATGAAGAACACTATGAATGCATGAATTTTCAAAAAATGCATAAATTTTTAGAAAAAATGCAATTGACACCAAACTTAAAAATTGACTCAAGACTCAAGCAAGAAACACAAAATATTTTTGATTTTATGATTTTATTATTATTTTGGATTTTTCGAAAATTAATGTGAAAAAGAAAAATAAGGATTCCAAAATTTTTAATATGAATTCCAGGAATCTTGCACTCTTAGTCTAAAGCCTCAGTCCAGGAATTAGACATGGCTCACTAGCCAGCCAAGCTTTCAATGAAAGCTCCGGTCCAAAACACTAGACATGGCCAATGGCCAGCCAAGCTTTAGAAGATACAAATCAGTCATACAATAACAAATTTGATTAGCAACAACTAGCTTGCTCTTGTAATGATGATTTGGAAGCCTCAGTCCAAATGAATTTAGACATGGCTTTACAGCCAGCCATGCTTCAACATGCTTCATGAAACACTAGAATTCATTCTTAAAAATTCTGAAGAAAAATATATTTTATTTTTTTGGAAATTTTTTTTGAAAATTAAAAGAATAAAAACAAAAACTTAAAATTAAAATAAAGTTACCTAATCTGAGCAACAAGATGAACCGTCAGTTGTCCAAACTCGAACAATCCCCGGCAACAGTGCCAAAAACTTGGTGTGCGAAATCGTGATCATTCCATTCCTTGGTAACGGCGCTAAAAACTCAACACGCACGTTCATGATCTTATATCTGTTTCACAACTTCGTACAACTAACCAGCAAGTGCACTGGGTCGTCCAAGTAATAAACCTTACGTGAGTAAGGGTCGATCCCACGAAGATTGTTGGTATGAAGCAAGCTATGGTCATCTTGTAAATCTCAGTTAGGTGGATATTAAATGGTTATGGAGTGTTCGAAGAATAATAATAAATAAATAGAAAATAAAGATAAAGATACTTATGTATATCATTGGTGAGAATTTTAGATAAGCGTATAGAGATGCTTTCATTCCTCTGAACCTCTGCTTTCCTGCTGTCTTCATCCAATCAATCTTACTCCTTTCTATGGCAAGCTTTATGTAGGGCATCACCGTTGTCAATGGCTACATCCCATCCTCTCTGTGAAAATGGTCCAAATGCTCTGTCACGGCACGGCTAATCATCTGGAGGTTCTCGATCATACTGGGATAGGATTCACCCTCCTTTTGCGTCTGTCACTACGCCCAGCACTCGCGAGTTTGATGTTCGTTACATCCATCCCTTCCCAGATCCTACTCGGAATACCACAGACAAGGTTTAGACTTTACGGATCTCAGGAATGGCCATCCATGGGTTCTAACTTATACCACGAAGACACTAATATCTCGGACTCGGTCCCCTGTATTAGATATCCAAGAGATATCCATTCAATCTAAGGTAGAACGGAAGTGGTTGTTAGGCACGCGTTCATAAGTTGAGAATGATGATGACTGTCACGATCATCACATCCATCATATTGAAGTACGAATGAATATCTTAGAAGCGGAATAAGTTGAATTGAATAGAAAAACAGTAGTACTTTGCATTAATCTTTGAGGAACAGCAGAGCTCCACACCTTAATCTATGGTGTGTAGAAACTCTACCGTTGAAAAATACATAAGTGAAAGGTTCAGGCATGGCCGAATGGCCAGCCCCCATGATCTAAGAACTAAACATCCCAAGATGATCCGAAGATATAAATACAATAGTAAAAAGTCCTATTTATACTAAACTAGTTACTAGGGTTTACAAAAGTAAGTAATTGATGCATAAATCCACTTCCGGGGCCTACTTGGTGTGTGCTTGGGCTGAGCTTGAAGTTTACACGTGCAGAGGCTTCTTTTGGAGTTGAACACCAAGTTGTAACGTGTTTTTGGCGTTCAACTCTGGTTCGTGACCTGTTTCTGGCGTTTAACTCCAGACTGCAGCGTAGAACTGGTGTTTAACGCCCTTTTGCATCATCTAAACTCGGGTAAAGTATGAACTATTATATATTGCTGGAAATCCCTGGATGTCTCCTTTCCAACGCAATTAGAAGCGCGCCATTTGGAGTTCTGTAGCTCCAGAAAATTTACTTTGAGTGCAGGGAGGTCAGAATCCAACAGCATCAACAGTCCTTCTTCAACCTCTGAATCTGATTTTTGCTCAAGTCCCTCAATTTCAGCCAGAAAATACCTGAAATCACAGAAAAATACACAAACTCATAGTAAAGTCCAGAAATGTGAATTTAACATAAAAACTAATAAAAATATACTAAAAACTAACTAAATCATACTGAAAACATACTAAAAATAATGCCAAAAAGCATATAAATTATCCGCTCATCAGTGAGTTTTACTACTTGATGCGACCCGGTACACTTGTCGGTGAGTTTGTGTGGAATCGTTTTTCCCTCATCAAGTTTTTGGTGCCATTGCCGGGGATTGATTTAGATTGACAATGATTACGTAGGTGATAATCTAGATTAAGTATTTTTCTTTGTTTTTGTTAAGCATACTAACTGTTTGTGATTTTGTTTAAGCTAACCTTAACCTCACTCTAGCAGTAGAGTGTTTTGTTTTAGTTTCTGGTTTTGTTTGTGTTGTATGCCAGGAGGAAGAAGAGGTGCATCCACCTCTTTTGATTCTGAGACAGAGAGGACATTCTTGAGATTGAGAAGAGAAGCAAGAGAAAAGTGAGTTATTGGAGAAGAAGAATCAGAAGAGGAAGATCAAGAGATGGAGGGTAACCTCCCTAATCCACCAGAGAAAGTGGCCAATAACAATGGCCCACCTCAAAGGAGAGTTCTAGCCTCTTACACCTTCCCCAACCCAAGAAACTGTGGGAGCAGTATACTCACTCCCAATGTTCATGCAAATAACTTTGAGTTGAAGTCTCAACTTATTACTCTGGTACAGAACAATTGCTCCTATGGAGGATGTCCACTTGAAGATCCAAATCAGCACTTATCTACCTTCCTGAGGATTTGTGAAACTGTCAAGACAAATGGTGTGCATCCGGACATCTATAAGCTGCTGCTATTTGATGAATTGACTTTTGTGTGGTTTAGAATTTCAAAAATGAAGTCTTGTTGCAATATAGTTTCTAAACCAACAATATTCCTTTCATACAAAAATTTGTTTGTCACAAGAAACAAACCCCTAAATTTATAAATCGAAGTATTGAACCTCGGGTCGTTCTCCCTAGGAATTACAATAAAGTGTTCTTGTTATTGGTTATGAAGTATGTTTTGGAGTTTTTGATGAGAAACATGAAAAGTAAATGGCAAGGAAATTCAAATAACAAAAAGGTCTTGGCAAGGTTAGGTGGTCAAGGATCTCTATCCTTATCACTAACCACAACATGAGAATTGGCAAGGATCAACCCCATTAAGTCATCCTCTAACTAATAAAGGAAAGTCAAATGAGCTATGTCAATCCAAGTCCATAAGTCCTAGTTCTCCACCAATTCAATTAGTGAGATCTAGAGTTAATGGCTCCCAATCGTCAATCACTTGGATATTAGTAACTCAAGAGTTCCTAAGTTACCTTCCCAAGCCAAGAGTACTAAAATCTACTCTAAAATCCAACCAAGCATTTTATCAAACACTTGGAAGGCATAAAAGGAAAGCATAGTAAAATTGCAAGGAAAGTAAATCTACGTTACTCAAATGCAAGGAATTAAACAACAACAAATCAAATGAACAATAAAGGAACATGAATCATAAATTGCATTAAAGGAAAATGGAAGAACAAAAGTGCATCAACATAAAAGTAGAGAATTGCAAGAATTAAATGCTAGACTAGAGAGAAGAGATGTAGAAGAAGAAGAATTACAAAGGGAAAAGTAAATCAAAGCATGAAATTAACCTAGATCTAAGAAATTCTAATCTAGATCTATGCAAGGACTTAAACAACAACAAATCAAATGAACAATAAAGGAACATGAATCATAAATTACATTAAAGGAAAATGGAAGAACAAAAGTGCATCAACATAAAAGTAGAGAATTGCAAGAATTAAATGCTAGACTAGAGAGAAGAGATGTGGAAGAAGAAGAATTACAAAGGGAAAAGTAAATCAAAGCATGAAATTAACCTAGATCTAAGAAATTCTAATCTAGATCTAAAACCTAATCCTAATTCTAGAGAGAAGTGAGAGCTTCTCTCTCTAAAACTAACTAAAAGTATGTGAAAACTAAAATAAAACTAAACTAATGACTAGATGTCCCATCCCTCTTCAATCCTTGGGTTAAATAGCATTAGAAATGAGTTGGATTGGGCCCACAAGGCTTTAGAATTCGCTAGCCACTAATTTGCTTTTAATGAATCACATGCAAATCGGCGCGTGCGCGCCCCCCTAAACGTGATGCAACTATAGCAAATATTATATCATTTCGAAAACCCGGATGTTAGCTTTCCAACGCAACTGGAACCGCATCATTTGAACCTCTGTAGCTCAGGTTATGGTCAATTAAGTGCGAAGAGGTCGGCTTGACAGCTTTTGTGATTCCTTCATTTCTTCATGAGTTCTCCATTTTTACATGCTTTTCCTTCATTCCCTTGATCCAATCTTTGCCTCCTAAACCTGAAATCACTTAACAAACATATCAAGGCATCTAATGGAATCAAGGTGAATTAAATTTAGCTATTTCAAGACCTCAAAAGCATATTTTCACTCTTAAGCACAATTAAGGAGAAGTTATAAAACCATGCTATTTCATTGGATAAATATGGGAAAACATGATAAAACCCTCTAAATTCAACACAAGATAAACCCTATATACGGGGTTTATCACTATTTCCATTTTTCTTAAGAGACAAGGCATCTCAATGGTTGGAGAGATTTCTCAAAGAAAGCATCAACACTTGGGATGATTTGGTGAACAAATTCCTATCTAAGTTTTACCCACCTCAGAGGATCATCAGATTGAAGACAAAAGTACAAACATTCACTCAAATGGATGGAGAGTCACTTTATGAGGCATGGGAAAGATATAAATCTCTGATTAGGAAATGTCCACCTGAGATGTTGGTGCACGAAATTGTGATTCACACTTTTCACAACTCCGTACCACTAACCAGCAAGTGCACTAGGTCGTCCAAGTAATACCTTACGTGAGTAAGGGTCGATCCCACGGAGATTGTTAGCTTGAAGCAATCTATGGTTATCTTGTAAATCTTAGTCAGGAGATTAATTATAATTATCAGTCTGAATTGCGAAAAATAAAAGAGCATGAAATAAATACTTGTTATGCAGTAATGGAGAATATGTTGGCTGAATGTCTGCTTTCCCCTGTCTTCTTCTTCACGCACGCAAGTTTCCTCCTATGGCAAGTTGTGTGTTGGTGGATCACCGTTGTCAATGGCTACCATTCGTCCTCTCAATGAAAATGGTCCAGGTGCGCTATCACCGCACGGCTAATCATCTGTCGGTTCTCACTTATGCTGGAATAGGATCCAATGATCCTTTTGCGTCTGTCACTACGCCCAACCCTTGTGAGTTTGAAGCTCATCACAGTCATTCAAACCTTGAATCCTACTCGGAATACCACAGACAAGGTTTAGACTTTCCGGATTCTCAAGAATGCTGCCAATGGATTCTAGCTTATACCACGAAGATTCTGATTAAGAAATCCAAGAGATACTCATTCAATCGAAGGTAGAACGGAGGTGGTTGTCAGTCACGCGTTCATAGGTTGAGAATGGTGATAAATTTCACGGGTCATCACATCCATAATATTGAAGTGCGAATGAACATCTTAGATAGAAACAAGCGTGTTTGAATAGAAAATAAAAATAATTGCATTAAGTCATCGAGACACAGCAGAGCTCCTCACCCCCAACAATGGAGTTTAGAGACTCATGCCGTCAAAGAGTAGAAAGTTCGGATCTAAAATGTCATGAGGTCCAAAATAAATCTCTAAAAATTGTTTAAATACTAAACTAGTAACCTAGGTTTACAGAAAATGAGTAAACTGAGATAGATAGTGTAGAAATCCACTTCTGGGGCCCACTTAGTGTGTGCTGGGGCTGAAACTTGAGCTTTACATGTGCCTAGGCTATTTCTAGAGTTAAACGCCAAGTTGTAACCTATTTCTGGCATTTAACTCCAACTTGTAACCTGTTTCTGGCGTTTAACGCCAGAATGCAACATGGAACTGGCGTTGAATGCCAGTTTACGTCATCTATCCTCGAGAAAAATATGGACTATTATATGTTGCTGGAAAGCCCTGGATATCTACTTTCCAACGCAATTGAGAGCGCGCCATTTGGACTCTTGTAGCTCCAGAAAATCCACTTTGAGTGCAGGGAGGTCAGAATCCAACAGCATCTGCAGTCCTTTTTCAGCCTCTGAATCAGATTTTTGCTCAGGTCCCTCAATTTCAGCCAGAAAATACCTGAAATCACAGAAAAACACACAAACTCATAGTAAAGCCCAGAAATGTAATTTTTATTTAAAAACTAATAAAAATATACTAAAAACTAATCAAATCATACTAAAAACTATGTAAAAATAATGCCAAAAAGCGTATAAATTATCCGCTCATCATAACACCAAACTTAAATTGTTGCTTATCCCCAAGCAACTAAAAACAAAGTAGGATGAAAAGAAGAGAATATACAATGAATTCCAAAAACATCTATGAAGATCAGTGTAATTAGATGAGCGGGGCTATTAGCTTTTTGCTTCTGAACAATTTTGGCATCTCACTTTATCCTTTGAAGTTCAGAATGATTGGCATCTATAGGAACTTAGAATTTAGATAGTGTTATTGATTCTCCTAGTTCAGTATGTTGATTCTTGAACACAGCTACTTTATGAGTCTTGGCCGTGGCCCTAAGCACTTTGTTTTCCAGTATTACCACCGGATACATAAATGCCACAGACACATAACTGGGTGAACCTTTTCAGATTGTGACTCAGCTTTGCTAAAGTCCCCAATTAGAGGTGTCCAGGGTTCTTAAGCACACTCTCTTTTTGCTTTGAACCTTGACTTTAACCGCTCAGTCTCAAGTTTTCACTTGATACCTTCACGCCACAAGCAGATGGTTAGGGACAGCTTGGTTTAGCCGCTTAGGCCAGGATTTTATTCCTTTAGGCCCTCCTATCCACTGATGCTCAAAGCCTTGGATCCTTTTTATTACCCTTGCCTTTTGGTTTTAAGGGCTATTGGCTTTTTGCTCTTGCCTTTTGGTTTAAAGAGCTTTTGGCTTTTTCTCCTTGCTTTTTCTTTTTCTTTCTCTTTTTTTTTTGCCATTTTTCTTTTCTTTTTTTTTTCCGCAAGATTTTGTATTCACTGCTTTTTCTTGCTTCAAGAATCAATTTTATGATTTTTCAGATTATCAATAACATTTCTTCTTTTCATCATTCTTTCAAGAGCCAACATATTTAACATTCATAAACAACAGTATCAAAAGACATATGCACTGTTCAAGCATTCATTCAGAAAACAAAAAGTATTGCCACCACATCAAAATAATTAAACTGTTTTAAAATTCGAAATTCATGTACTTCTTTTTCTTTTTCAGGAAATATTTTTCATTTAAGAAAGGTGATGTATTCATAGGACATTCATATCTTTAAGACATAGACACTAGACATTAATGATCATGTAATAAAGACACAAACATAGATAAAACATAAAGCATATAAATCAAAAAATAGAAAAATAAATAGACAGGGAGATTAAGGAGCGGGTCCACCTTAGTGGGGATGGCGTCTTCTTCCTCTTGAAGAACCAATGGTGCTCTTGAGCTCCTCTATGTCTCTTTGATCTGTAGTCAAATGCTCTACCACTGAACTATGAACCCTTGAGATGGACCTCTCCATCTCTCATGACTCGGGGGTGGAGGCAACAGCCTTCCTTTTTCTCTTTCTAGAGGTTTCTCCAGCCTTAGGTGCCATAAATGATTATGGAAAAACAAAAAACAACGCTTTTTTCCACACCAAACTTAAAAGGTTTGCTCGTACTCGAGCAAAAGATGAAAGAAGGGAATAGAGGGAGAAGTGGAGGAGATGGAGGTGTGTGAATGGGTGGGTCTGGGAGGTTAATGGTTTGAATTTGAATGGTGAGGTAGGTGGGGATCCTGTGGGATCCACAGATCCTGAGGGGTCAAGGACTTATCATCCCTGCTCCATTGAAGCGTACAACAACGCCCTTAGTGTGCAATCCTGGCGTTTAACGCCAGACTGCTGCTTGTTTCTGGCGTTAAACGCCAGCTTTTCTCTCTTTCTTGGCGTTGAACGCCAACTTGGTGCTTGTTTCTGGCGTTAAACGCCAGACTGTAGCTTGTTTCTGGCGTTTAATGCCAGTAAGCTCTTTCTCTAGGGTGAGCTATTTTTAATGATTTTTTTGACTTTGCTTTGATTTCTGTGACTCCATATGATCATCATCCTAAAGAAAATATAAAATAAAAATGGAAAACAGAAAATTAACATAGATAAGTAAAAATTGGGTTGTCTCCCAATAAGCGCTTCTTTATTGTCTTTAGCTGGACCTTGCTGAGCTTTTAATCTAGCCTCAGCCTTGAGCACTCTTGCTCAATATTGCCCTCAAGATAATGCTTGATTCTCTGTCCATTAACAATGAACTTCTTATCAGAATCAATGTCTTGAAGCTCCACAGAGCCATATGGTGACACACTTGTAATCGCATATGGTCCCCTCCACCGGGATTTCAGTTTCCCGGGGAATAGCCTGAGCCTAGAGTTAAACAACAGAACTTTCTGTCCTGGTTCAAAGACTCTAGATGATAGCTTTCTGTCATGCCATCTTTTTGCTTTCTCTTTGTAAAGCTTGGTATTTTCGAAAGCAGTGAGTCTGAATTCCTCTAGCTCATTCAGTTGGAGCAATCTTTTTTCTCCAGCTAATTTGTCATCAAAGTTTAGGAATCTGGTTGCCCAGTAGGCCTTAAGCTCCAGTTCCATGGGCAGATGACAGGCCTTACCATACACAAGCTGGTATGGAGAGGTCCCTATAGGAGTCTTGAATGCTGTTCTGTAAGCCCACAGAGCATCATCCAAGCTTCTCGCCCAATCCTTTCTACGGGTACTTACAGTCCATTCCAGGATTCTTTTTATTTCTCTATTAGAGACTTCAGCTTGCCCATTTGTCTGTGGACGATACAGAGTTGCCACCTTGTGACTAATTTCATACCGGACCATAGCAGAGTAAAGCTGTTTGTTGCAGAAGTAAGTGCCCCCATCACTAATTAGTGCTCTAGGGACACCAAACCTACTGAAGATATATTTCTGGAGGAACTTCAGCACTATCTTAGTATCATTAGTGGGTGTGGCAATGGCATAAACCCATTTGGATACATAGTCGACTGCCACCAGAATATAGGTGTTTGAGTATGATGGTGGGAAAGGCCCCATGTAGTCAATACCCCATACGTCAAACAACTCAATCTCTAAGATTCCTTGCTGAGGCATGGCGTAACTGTGAGGCAGATTACCAGCTCTCTAGCAGCTGTCACAGTTACGCACAAACTCTCGGGAGTCTTTATAGAAAGTGGGCCAGTAGAAGCCACATTGGAGGACTTTTGTGGCTGTTCGTTCACCTCCGAAATGTCATCTATATTATGATCCATGACAATGCCATAGGATCTTCTGTGCTTCTTCTCTAGGCACACACCTACGAATTATTCCGTCTGCACATCTCTTAAAGAGATATGGTTCATCCCACAGGTAGTACTTTGCATCAGTAATTAATTTTTTCTTTTGTTGCTTACTGTACTCCTTGGGTATGAATCTTGCAGCTTTATAGTTTGCAATGTCTGCAAACCATGGTATTTTCTGGATGGCAAACAGTTGCTCATCTGGAAAGGTTTCAGAAATCTCAATAGAGGGGAAAGACGTCCCTTCTACTGGCTCTATCCGGGACAGATGATCAGCCACTTGGTTCTCTGTCCCTTTTCTGTCTCTTATTTCTATATCAAACTCTTGCAGAAGCAACACCCATCTTATGAGCCTGGGTTTTGAATCCTGCTTTGTGAGTAGATATTTAAGAGCAGCATGGTCAGTATACACAATCACTTTTGATCCTACTAAGTATGATCTAAACTTGTCAATGGCATAAACCACTGCAAGCAATTCTTTTTTTGTGGTTGCGTAATTTTTCTGGGCATCATTTAAAACATGGCTAGCATAATAAATGACATGCAGAATCTTGCCATGCCTCTGTCCCAATACTGCACCAATGGCATGGTCACTGGCATCACACATTAGTTCGAAAGGTAATGTCCAGTCTGGTGCAGAAATAACTGGTGCTGTGACCAGCTTAGCTTTCAGAGTTTCAAACACATGCAGACACTCTGTGTCAAACACAAATGGCGTGTCAGCAGCTAGCAGATTGCTCAGAGGTTTTGCGATTTTTGAAAAATCCTTTATAAACCTCCTATAGAATCCTGCATGCCCCAGAAAGCTTCTGATTTCCTTAACATTGGCAGGTAGTGGTAATTTTTCAATTACTTCCACTTTAGCTTGATCCACTTCTATTCGCTTGTTTGAAATTTTATGCCCAAGGACAATTCCTTCAGTCACCATAAAGTGACATTTTTTCCAATTTAAAACTAGGTTGGTCTCTTGGCATCTTTTCAGAACAAGTGCTAAATGGTCAAGACAGGAGCTGAATGAGTCTCCAAAGACTGAAAAGTCATCCATGAAGACTTCCAGAAATTTCTCTACCATATCAGAGAAGATAGAGAGCATGCACCTCTAAAAGGTTGCAGGTGCATTGCACAGACCAAATGGCATCCTTCTGTAGGCAAATACTCCAGATGGACATGTAAATGCTGTTTTCTCTTGATCTTGGGGATCTACTGCAATTTGGTTGTAGCCTGAATAGCCATCCAAAAAGCAGTAATAATCATGACCTGCTAGCCTTTCTAGCATCTGGTCTATGCATGGTAAAGGAAAATGATCCTTTCTGGTGGCGGTATTGAGCCTTCTGTAGTCAATACACATGCGCCACCCTGTAACTGTTCTTGTAGGAACTAGTTCATTTTTTTCATTATGAACCACTGTCATGCCTCCCTTTTTGGGGACAACCTGGACAGGGCTCACCCAGGGGGCTATCAGAAATAGGATAAATAATCCCAGCCTCTAGTAACTTGGTGACCTCTTTCTGCACCACTTCCTTCATGGCTGGATTTAGCCGCCTCTGTGGTTGAACCACTGGCTTAGCATCATCCTCCAATAGGATCTTGTGCATGCATCCTGCTGGGCTGATGCCCTTAAGATCACTTATGGACCACTGGTGCGCAGAAATTGTGATTACACTTTGATTATGTAAAATTCATCGCTCTTTCTTTCCCTGGTAATGGCGCCAAAAAACATGATGCCAATACCATGGTTCACAACTTCGCACAACTAACCAGCAAGTGCACTGGGTCGTCCAAGTAATACCTTACGTGAGTAAGGGTCGAATCCCACGGAGATTGTTGGTATGAAACAAGCTATGGTCACCTTGCAAATCTCAGTCAAGTAGGGTTAAATGTGATTGGATTAGATAATTAAAAGATAAATAACAAAGGATAGAAATACTTATGTAATTCATTGGTGAGAATTTCAGATAAGCGAATAGAGATGCTTTTCATTCCTCTGAACCTCTGCTTTCCTGCTGTCTTCATCCAATCAGTCTTATTCCTTTCCATGGCTGGCTTTATGTGATACATCACCATTGTCAATGGCTACTTTCGGTCTTCTCTCGGGAAAATGATCCAAATGCCCTGTCACGGCACGGCTAATCGTCTGGAGGCATCACCCTTGTCAATGGCTTCATCTTATCCTCTCAGTGAAAATGGTCAACGCACCCTGTCACGGCACGGCTATTCATCTGTCGGTTCTCGATCATGCTGGAATAGGATTTACTATCCTTTTGCGTCTGTCACTACGCCTAGCAATTGCGAGTTTGGAGCTCGTCACAGTCATTCATTCATTGAATCCTACTCGGAATACCACAGACAAGGTTTAGACCTTCCGGATTCTCTTGAATGCCGCCATCATTCTAGCTTACACCACGAAGATTCTGATTAAGAGATCTAAGAGATATTCATTCAGTCGAAGGTAGAACGGAAGTGGTTGTTAGGCACACGTTCATAGGGAATGATGATGATTGTCATGTTCATCACATTCAGGTTGAAGTGCGAATGAATATCTTGGAAGCGAAATAAGATGAATTGAATAGAAAACAGTAGTACCCAGTTTTTGTGCTAGTTTGGGCGTTCAACTCTGGTTTTGGATCCTTTTCTGGCGCTAGACGCCAGATTTGGGCAGAAAGCTGGCGTTGAACGCCAGTTTGCATCATTTAAACTTGGCCAAAGTATGGACTATTATACATTTCTGGAAAGCCCTGGATGTCTACTTTCCAACGCAATTGGAAGCGCGCCATTTAGAGTTTTGTAGCTCCAGAAAATCTACTTTGAGTGCAAGGAGGTCAGAATCCAACAGCATCAGCAGTCCTTCTTCAACCTCTGAATCTGATTTTTGCCCAAGTCCCTCAATTTCAGTTAGAAAATACCTGAAATCACAGAAAAACACACAAACTCATAGTAAAGTCCAGAAATGTGAATTTAACATAAAAACTAGTGAAAACATCCCTAAAAGTAACTAGATCCTACTAAAAACATACTAAAAACAATGTCAAAAAGCGTATAAATTATCCGCTCATCACAACACCAAACTTAAATTGTTGCTTGTCCCCAAGCAACTGAAAATCAAATAGGATAAAAAGAAGAGAATATGCTATAAATTCCAAACTATCAATGAAACATAGCTCCAATCAGATGTGCGGGACTTATAGCTTTTTGCCTCTTGAATAGTTTTGGCATTTCACTCTATCCATTGAGGTTCAGAATGATTGGCTTCTATAGGAACTCAGAGTTCAGATAGTGTTATTGATTCTCCTAGTTCAGTATGATGATACTTGAACACAGCTTCTTTATGAGTCTTGGCCATGGCCCTAAGCACTTTGTTTTCCAGTATTACCACCGGATACATAAATGCCGCAGACACATAATTGGGTAAACCTTTTCAGATTGTGACTCAGCTTTGCTAAAGTCCCCAATTAGAGGTGTCCAGTGTTCTTAAGCACACTCTTTTCTTGCTTTGGACCTTGACTTTAACCGCTCAGTCTCAAGTTTTCACTTGACACCTACACGCCACAAGCACATGGTTAGGGACAGCTTGGTTTAGCCGCTTAGACCAGGATTTCTTAGAGTTTTGCTCGCCCTCGAGCAATAAAAGGAAGAATAGATGAAGAAGAAGAAGAAATGGAGGAGAGGGATATTGGGAAGTGTTTTGGCCAAGAAGGGTGTAGAGAGGTGTGTTGTGTGAATTTGATGAAGAATGGAGGGCTTTATATAGGGAAGGGAGGGGGGGTTAAGGTTCGGCCATAAGGGTGGGTTTGAATTAGGCATGTAAAATGCCTTTGCACACAACTCTGGGCGTTCAGCGCCAGGTTGGTGCCCATTTTGGGCGTTCAACTCCCATTTGTTGCCCATTTTTGGCGTTGAACGCCAGAACCATGCTTGTTCTGGGCGTTCAGCGCCAGGATGCTGCCCATTTTGGGCGTTCAGCGCCAGAACCATGCTCTGTTCTGGCGTTGAACGCCAGGCAGGCGCTTCCTCCAGGGTGTGATTTTTCTTCTGCTGTTTTTGATTCTGTTTCCAATTTTTATATTTATTTTGTGACTCCACATGATCATGAACTTAATAAAACATGAAAAACAAAAATAAAATTAGATAAATAAACATTGGGTTGCCTCCCAACAAGCGCTTCTTTAATGTCAATAGCTTGACAGTGGGCTCTCATGGAGCCTCACAGATATGCAGAGCATTGTTGAGACTCTCCAACACCAAACTTAGAGTTTGAATATGGGGGTTCAACACCAAACTTAGAGTTTGGTTGTGGCCTCCCAACACCAAACTAAGAGTCTGACTGTGGGGGCTTTGGTTGACTCTGCTTTGAGAGAAGCTTTTTCTGCTTCCTCTCCATGGATGCAGAGAGAGATCCTTGAGTTATAAACACAAGGTTGTCCTTATTTAATTGAAGGATCAATTCTCCTCTGTCCACATCAATCACAGCTCTTGATGTGGC